>NC_090922.1:421692862-421995893 GCF_040938575.1 Ambystoma mexicanum
GAGAAAAAATCAGCACAAGAAGGATTCTAACAATACTAGGGTTCTGAATTTAAAGATGGGATCGGTTGAGGTTGGGATGATGCACTGCAGATGTACTATGGGTCACTGTTCTTCCTATTTATACTTACAGTACTTTGTAATTAAATTGGACCGTCAGCTCTGGTCAATGAATTGGGTCAGGTCTGCCGGCAGCAAGGCACCTCTGGAGGGATCGGATCAGCGGCACGGTTCTGGTAAATTTTTGACTGCACCTCAGACTGGATTTTGATGGGCCCCTTCTGGTTACTGGACACGGTAGACAGCAGGATGCAAGTTTCACCAGGCAAGCCAAGCTGAATCAGAATTATTCTTTTAAGTTTTGGAGGTTTGCAAATGGGCCTAGCTAGCAAGAGTTCTGCCATGCTAAAGTCTGGATTCTGCAAAGAAATCTGGATCTTCAATGAATTCTGTAGTCAGCTACAAGATGAAGAGTTATGGAATAAGGTGCTGCGCGGACATCTGGATGGGTTCTAGAAGCAGTGTGTGTCTATGTGTAATGAAACTCCTATATTTATCCATTACAAAATGTATGGCGTGGGCAGAACTTCAAAAACACACCCCCATGGCTGTAAGTGGCTGCATGCACATGCTTTGTCCTGGTTGGCGGCCTGCACAGAGCTGTCATCTTTATGATAGGATTTAGGAACTCCCACATCGATTTTTACCAAAACATAACTTTTGCACAAATGTACATTTCTAACATTATGTACCCTAATAAAATTGGACACATATATTTTATATTTGATTGTCTACATTCACATTCCCTCCGCATCTTTGTGCAAGCTATCTTCTACGGATTTTTATCAATTTGAACTATAACAGTTTGGATTAATCATTTCTAATTCGGTATATCTCTGGCGCTGATCAATGGATCATGTACATACAATTTTAGGTTTGCAACATTGATCGTTCTGCTATAATGAGACTTTTTTCATACCTTTGGTTCCTTAATGGTGCAGATTTCATCAATGTCTTAAAATCAAGAGCCTGAAATTAGGTTAATGTCTATCAATTTTCAGATGTATGCCTCTTTAGGTTGCTCAGTTAAAGAGTTTCAACTTTTAATCACACATAAGGATTTAACATCAAAGTTCTCCTTTGTAACCTCCCCTTCTCAGGCAGCAGCTGTCCAGCCCTTTGATTAGGGAGGTGTGTCCCCTTCCTGGAGGGAAGCTCCCCTGTAGAGATCAGTTGGGCAGCTTGCCATTGTCCTCGGCTCAGCCCCAGACGAAAGTCTACTGAGGTCCCATTGTGCTGCATGTTGTCATTATGCGGGAACCATTAGCATCACTTTAGCCTCCCTATAGCAAGGGAGTGTCAAGCTGAGATGTCAACTTTCCCAGGCCATGCACTGCCCAATCAGAATTTAGCAGTTACTTCCACTGGGTTACTGTAAGATTCACCTACAAGCTTTTATTTAAAAGATATAACATGAACAGAGTTTATAATGGATATTGACATTTTAAAGGATGTGTGGGAGTGAGGCGCCAATGGGCCCCTCTCTACCATCCCTTCTCAGTACAAAACTTGGACCAAGTGCCTCTAGTGGTTGGTACGCCCCTCGCCTTTATGCAATGCTAACTTTTGGTTACATTCGCGTAGATGGAACCACCGAGCAGGACACAAGGCATCAATTTTTTGTACCCCCTTTCCACACCATCTTGGTAACCAGGTCTCACTGCGATAGTACAAAATGCATCTCTCCCTTGTGCCCGCCGCAGTAGGTCGGAGCACATGGCCCCCACCCTCGTCCCCACTCCAACTGGAAAACTCTGCAGATCCATTCTCATGCTGAAGCCGGAGCTACTTGAAACAAATAAAAAATGTAACGCATCCCTTTTCTTCTGAGATCACTGTCCTGCATGTGAACCGACATGAGCCAAGCACATAGCTCGTCCATCTCCACAAAAGGATCCTTGCCCTCTTACCCCAGCCAGTTGAAACTTATTGTCATTCTAACCCTGTGTCCTTGCAAGGTATTCCTTTCATGTGCCAGACTGCCAACCATGCTTTGAAGCCCACCCAACAGACCCCCAACTAACATTAGACCCCTGCTGAAGTATATCGTGCCCAATACTAACAAGTGCCACATACCTGAGATTCTTGTGAGACCAACCCTATAGTTCAATGACATTATTACAGTGGTCAAGGCCCATAAACCTGTAACCTGCATAACCCAAATGTTGTAGATAATATAAACTCTTGAGTGATTTGTATAAAGACATGTTAAACTACTGAGGGTCTTTTGATCAATTATTATTTAGTGCATGCATTACTCAGAATGTATTTTCTTAGCTTAGATAGTGACCACCGTGTTTCACAGTGACCTGACCTTCACCCATCCGGAGCACAGATGTCTGACGTCAATCCTCCTGCCAACCAAGCAACCAACCCGGAGGAAGAGATGATGCCCACACCTAAGACACCACCACGGCTGACCAATCCAGGTCCAACATAGCATCATATGTTTAAGATGTAGATGTACTATATAAATGTGTTGTAACCTTTATGTGGTCAGAGCGCTCTCAGAGATCTAGATAAACCTTTCTTTGAACTCTCGCAGCCTGCTCTTTTGTGCCTTATTCCCTGCCCAGGGAGTGTCTGTTTTATTTATTTCACATGTGTAAGTCAGGGAGGGCACAAACAGTTGGTGACCCCTGCGACGTGATCGGAGAGGTGCCTCAAGGCCGGCGCAGACGGGCGAGATCCGGGACTACCCAGCAAAACCATCGCCTCCGGCGACCAGCCGGTGCGCACTACGAAAAAGGGTCAAGGGTTCCCGGTTGACGAATACCCGACTGAAAAGCTGCTCGCCGAGGTGCAAGCCTGACTGGGGTCGGACTGCGAGCGGCAACCCTCGGGTGACCTGACTGAACACGTGAGTACCGGTTGCGAAAGTTACGAAGGAAAGGTAAGGGGGAAATAGGGGAGACAGGTGGTAACGGGTAATAGGGAAGAGTAGGGCCTGTGTGAGTGATGATGAGGCTTTTCTGATCTGTCCTTTATATGGCCATTAGGTTTTTGTAAGAAGTGAAGAGAAAAAAGAGAAGTGGTATCGTAGCCCGAACGGGGTAGAAGGCGGCACCGCGTAGCATTGTCTCATCCAGTGCAGAATAAATAAGTGAAGATACGGAGAAAATAGTAGGAGTCTTGTATATTGAGTAGACTCAGAGTAGTTATTTAGAACATTCTTTTTCAGGGTACGAAAGGATTCTTGGAAAAGAGTAAAAGTGTGTAAGAGGTGGGGAGTGAATGAGAAGAGTAGGCAAAATGGGAAAGGGGTGGAAAAAAGAGCAAAACGGGGAGAAAACGCGCACAAGTAGTGCATGTGCATGATAAGTGTTATATGTGCTTTTGTATTCTGTCCATTTTTTTTTTGTCAAAGATATCCAAGTACTGTGATTTATTTGTGGTTAAAGTGGCAAAACATGCAATTATGAACTGTTGAATTTGAACATGCAACAACTATAAGGTTAACGTTGACAAGTGATTGATATATATATATCTTGATACATATATGTGCATACCAATTACAAGTAACTGAGAAGACTTGTGATATATTATCCAACTAGAAGGGAAAAAGACTAGTGAAGAAGCGGTTAAGGGGAAAGGGAGGTCGAAAGGTAAGTACAGACAAAGAGAGGAAAGGACATACATCGTCATGGGAGGAATAACACTGCTAGCACATATTTGTCAGCACCTTCCGTTATACAGTGAGAAAATACAAAAATACCACAACCAATGGTTGATGGAGATAAAAGGGGACAGTGTGACGCCAATTTGGCCAGAAGGTGGGTCATTCGACAAGAGAGTATTGGATTTAGTATCTACACACTTGTTAGCAAAGTACAAGGGGAAAAAACTGCAAAAGAGAAGGGAAGTACTAGACTTGTGGCGAATGTTTGAAGAAGTTACGCCAACAGCAGAGGTAAATAAAGAGTGAATGAAACACAGAAAACGCAGGAAGAGGTAAGCAGAACGCCAAAGAGCGAGTGCACAACCACTACAGCTGAAGGCGATACAACTAAAATATATACTTTAATGTCAAGACCAGCAGTAGGATATAGTGAGCCCCTGTACATACCAGCATGTCCCTCTCCCGCACCCACAACCGGAGCAGTTGCTACAGCACCACCCCCTATGATAAAGGAGGTTTGTATGGCCCAACAAGCGCACCCCCCGTGAATTTGGCACACCTCACTGGAGAATTAGACCACCAGATAGCGCATGCACAGATGGAAATAACGCGGCTAAGAGCATTGTGCGACAGGGGCCAAATGCTGCCAGGGGGAGGAGAGGTGCCACCATTATCCATAGCAGATCTAACGCCAACATTGAGCACACCAGGGGAAGTGGCGCAAGCGACCTCAGAGCCAGGGCGGTCAGTATCATCACAAGGAACACGCATACCACAAGGGCAAGAGAAAGAGTGGCGGTCAGGGGAGTTCCTGTTCCATCTAAATGACAAACCCGTGAGGATTATACGCCCACCCACCCCAGAAAGTGAGAAAGGGGAAGGATGTGAAGGGAACAATGAGCAAGAATCAGAAACAGAAGAGGTGTTGAGTGACTTAGACGAATATGAAGAGGCAGCTGCCGAGACCGGGTCCCCACTGCCAAATCGCTGGTACCCAGATACACCATCGCCACCACTATGGCAGGGTTGACTAAGATAGCGAGGGGGAAATATGATGGTAAGTAAAATAAAGAAAGGTGCGGTAAGTAAGGTAGGGCAGAAACACAAGTTACATTGCCATTGGAGCATGTAGGCCACATTACATTCCATGGGCTCAAATGGATAAAAACAACTTGCTAAAGGTCCTCCCCCACTGTCGGGAGGGGCTGGGAAATGGATACACGCCTTTGAGAAAAACACACCAGGAGTGCCGCTAGCGATAGGGGATGTGAAGAGCTTATTAGTGTCAGCAATTGGTGACCAAGCAGACGCAGTGTGGGAAAAGGCCGGATTCACCGGAGTAACGATGAGTTGTGACCGCCACGATGGATCGGCGTTCAATAACGTTCAAGCACAAGTATGGGATGGATTGAGGCGCACGTTTCCAGATATTCCAGATTTACATTTAGTGATGCAGTGCACAATGGGGGAGAATGAGGATCCTACGCAATTCATACTGCGGGTGCAGGATTTATGGAGAAGCGAAACTGCCATGGCGTGGAACCAGTCCACTGCCTTGTTTTATTTTATCATCAAAAAGGGGCTCCGAAGAAGGTGCAGAAGGCCTTGGACAAAATAGTTGGGATAGAAGCCAAGGGCTGGCCTGAAATACAGAGTATAATTGTGCACCACTGCAGGAGGATCAAAGAGAGAGAAAAGGAGATAGCACAAAATAGGCTGGCAGACGAAGCGAAGCTGGTACAGAACAAATTAGTGAAGGTCGCTGCCGTCAACGCCAGCGCAACAACAGACCAAGAAAAGGAGGGGGACGAAGGAGCGGGAAACAGACCAGCAACAATAGCAGCGCTGCGGGCCACAGGAGGACAATGGCAGTGGAATGGAGAAGAGCAATACGGTGGGCAACAGTGGCAAGAAAGACCAGCAAGAAGAAGAGGTGGGTACCGTGGCCAGAGAGGGGGGTTTGGAGGTATGGGAAATAGGGGATTTGGCGGCCAAGGAATGAGAGGCGGACCACAAGGGCCATGCTGGAACTGTGGGAGATGGGGACACTACTCTAGAGATTGTAGAATGTGGCCTTCAGGGTATTTCCAGGGGCAACAGCCCATGGAGAATGAACAAGGTTGGGGGTGCCCACACCCAGGTAGCCCCTATGGACTACCGATGGGAAGTGGGAGACAGCAAGACCAATGCTATAACGAACCTCAGGTACAGCAAGGACAGCAACCACCACCAGAACCAATGGCAAGACAAAATGCAGTGGGAAGCGCAAACAATAATTGTTATCCAACATCTGCAAACGGTGCGCCCCCACCGTACTGTGGCGTGACCGTGATCGGAGACAATGTCTTCTCAGTGCCAGGGCAAGAAAGACATTCAGATTAGGACAGCCCACAGGGAACACCTGCGTGTCCAGTCCTATCCACCACCCTACGTGCAAAAGAGGAACCACTAGTGGGGGCAGAGATAGGAAATAAGCAGTTTATCTTCATGGTAGACTCTGGAGAGGAGAAATCATGTCTTGTGGAAGGGCGGTTTCCGCTCTCAGGCAGGAATTTAGAGACACAGGGCTTCTCTGGGGCTATTTTAAAAGTTCCTTACACTAAAGATCTTGATATAACGGTGGGGGGAAAAACCGTGCGCGCACCCTTACTGTATCACGAAGACGCGCCAATCAATTTGCTGGGAGGAGATTTGTTAAGAAAATTAAATATGACGATCTCGTTTACAGAACGAGGAATAGTGTGTTCAACACCAGGAGTATGCCCAGTACGAGCCATGTTGATGATCAGCACAGTAATGAACAAAGTTGTGGTGCGAGGAATACCCATTGATATAAGCATGTTTATTTATGGTATCAAGGTGTTAGCACGAGTGGTGCCAGAGATAACGAGAAAAGAATGGAGAACACCATCAGATTTCATATTCTGCCCAATTGCACACACAGACATTGTGCCAGGCACGATAATGTCCATAGACATCAAGGCAGTTCAAGTATCCAGCAAACATATTGTGGTCATAGGACTGGACGCGCTTAGGTGCGTGTGGAGGACTGTGTTATGCATAGACCCAAACATAATGCTACGAGATATAACAGACAAGGAATTATTCACTGATGGTGAGAATGATGGAGAAATTATAATGGAAATAAACATACCATGTGACAATATGATCCAGTACAGAGAGGTACATAACCCACTGATGGCTAGCATTAAGGCCCCACTGACTATATTTGAGGAAGACATGGCAAAAGTAGTACCTGAAATCTGGACCACATGGCCCCACGATGTAGGGCTACTACATGAGGTGACACCAATAAAAATAAAACTCAAGCCAGGTGCAATACTGCTGAGGGTAAAACAATATCCCATATCAAGCGAAGCGGAGGAGGGAATTAGGGAAACGATAAATGCACTCCTGAAACAAGGCATCATAGGGCCATCAAACTCCCCATGTAATACAGCGATTTTTCCGATCAAAAAAGCAAAGGGAGGGGCGTGGAGGATGATACAGGATCTCCGCCCACTCAATGACGTCATTCAAAAAGAGTTCCCATTAGTGCCTAACCCGGCATCAATATTGTGCACTGTGCCAAAAGAATCAACATGTTTCACTGTAATTGACTTCTCCATACCACTCAACCCAGGATCCCAGTACCTGACAACGTTCACACTAGGGAACAACAGGTATGAACATCACCGAATCCCGCAAGGGTATTGTGAAATCCCCAGCATTTTTAACAGGGTGTTACGGGAAGACATTGGAAACATAGATCTAGAGAGCACCATCATTCAATACGTAGACGATTTACTCGTCTGTAGCCATACAGAAGAAGAGTGCCGAGAAGACTCGATAGCACTACTGAATGTGCTAGCTACCAAGGGATACAAGGTAGACAAAGGGAAATTGCAATACTGTCTCGCTGAGGTTGTATACCTCGGACAGTTAATATCAAAAGATGGGAAGCGAATACTCCCAGACAGAGCAGCTGCTATACGCAACATAATAATACCAAAAACTGTGAAAGACATGCAAAAGTTTCTTGGCATTTGTAATTATTGCCGAGCATGGATCCTTGATTACGCGGCATACTCACGCTCCTTACTACATGCGTTAAAAGAGGCACAGAAAAATAGAGCGGCAATAAAATGGACTCAGGAAATGATAACACAGTATTTGAAATTAAAAGACCTCATTGCTGACGCCCCAGTCCTCACGAACCCAGATTATGAGAGGGAATTTTTATTGGTTTCACACTGCAATGGGACACTGATGACAGCAGTACTGACACAGAAAACATCACTAGGTCACAAACCATTGGCTTACTACAGTGGGACACTAGATCCAGTAATGCAAGGTCATTTCACGTGCGAACAGGCTCTCGCAGCAGCGGCCTTTGAGATTGAAAAAAGCGCTACCATTGTCATGGGATGTTCGGTAACACTATATGCGGAGCATTCCCTGTTCTCCTTCCTTGAGCGATCAAAATCAACACTAATGACACAAGGAGCAACAGCATATGAAGTAATAATTTCAAGCCCCAATGTACACGTTGTGAGGTGCAAGACAGTGAACCCAGCAACATTTATTACAGAGCCATGCACGACAGAGGACATACAGGAACACGATTGTGCCACATATGAGGGGGAAGGTGATGACATCCCGAAAGCAAGCGAGAATGCCCTACAGGAGGGAGAAATATATTTCATAGATGGATCAGCATCAATAAACCCCAAAACAGGGGAAAAACACGTTGGAATGGCGGTAGTATGCATGGAAGAAGATGAATATGAGACAATTGTGCAAAAGCACCTCCCATCCCATTATTCAGCACAGGCAGCAGAATTAACTGCCCTGATTGAAGCCCTGCGCACAGCCAAAGGTTGTGCGGTGACAATATACTCAGACTCAGCCTATGCAACTACCACGGTGCACTCAGGGTTGTCACGGTGGCGTAGACGAGGATTCAGGAGGGCAGACGGTTCTCCAGTACAGCATGCAACATTGTTGAATGAGCTAATAGATGCATTAGCAGTACCATCGGTAGTGGCAGTGATGAAATGCCAAGCCCATACCAACAACACAGATGCAATCTCATTGGGAAACACGGCAGCCAACGCAGCAGCGAAGGAGGCCTTGTATTTCAATGTGACACCAACACTCAAATGGAAGTGGAAGGAGGAGCAGAAGAAAGCACATGGTTCGACAATTTGTTCAGCTGGATACCATCATGGGTAAATGTGGCAATGAAAATACTGATCCCCATCATCGTCTTTGTGCTCCTGTTCTTTTGTGTGTGCCAACTGGGACTACAGTGCTGTGAGAAAAGCATGCCGACCTCAGCTATGATGATGGTAACAATGGGCTGACCGACAACGGTAGCTACCATGATAGATGCGCAAATGCAAACTGGGGAATACACTACACCACAATACAGGATGACAGCAATTTACAGGCAATATGGGGATGTAGTTGATAATTTGGGTCATACAACGATAAAAGAACCAAGAGAGTTGCAATGGTACCAAGAAGTATGGGTAGATCTAGATGGGGATGGAGGTATTTACTTAATGTGTACACCAGATGAATATGCCAGAAGAGGAAACAGCCTAAGAAGTGTATGTAGAGCATGGATGCCCATAAAAGGCACCCCCGCGTGGGACAAGGCTGTGGCAGAGGCTGAGTACTACCGAAGGGAGAATGAAAAGAATGAAAAGTAGAAGTATTTGTTACTTTAGATGTAACGAAAGGGGGGAATGTGTGGGAGTGAGGGGCCAATGGGCCCCTCTCTGCCATCACTTCTCAGTACAAAACTTGGACCAAGTGCCTCTAGTGGTGGGTACGCCCCTCGCCCTTATGCGATGCTAACTTTTGGTTACATTCGCGTAGATGGGACCACCGAGCAGGACACAGGCCATCCATTTTGTGTACCCCCTTTTGACTCCATCTTGGTAACCAGGTCTCACTGCGATAGTACAAAATGCATCTCTCCCTTGTGCCCGCCGCAGTAGCTCGGAGCACATGGCCCCCACCCTCGTCCCCACTCCAACTGGAAAACACTACAGATCCATTCTCACGCTAAAGCCAGAGCTGCTTGCAACAAATAATAAATGTAACGCATCCCTTTTCCTCTGAGATCACTGCCCTGCATGTGAACCGACATAAGCCAAGCACATAGCTCATCCATCTCCACAAAAGGATCCTTGCCCTCTTACCCCCGCCAGTTGAAACTTATTGCCATTCTAACCCTGTGTCCTTGCAAGGCATTCCTTTCATGTGCCAGGCTGCCAACCATGCTATGAAGCCCACCCAACAGACCCCCAACTAACATTAGACCCCTGCTGCAGTATATTGTGCCCAATACTAACAAGTGCCACATACCTGAGATTCTTGTGAGACTAACCCTTTAGTTCAATGACATTATTACAGTGGTCAAGGCCCATAAACTTGTAACCTGTATAAACCAAATGTTGTAGATAATATAAACTCTTGAGTGATTTGTATAAAGACATGTTACACTACTGAGGGTCTTTTGATCAATTATTATTTAGTGCATGCATTACTCAGAATGTATTTTCTTAGCTTAGATAATGACCACCGTGCTTCACAGTGACCTGACCTTCACCCATCCGGAGCACAGATGTCTGACGTCAATCCTCCCGCCAACCAAGCAACCAACCCAGAGGAAGAGATGATGCCCACACCTAAGACACCACCACGTCTGACCAATCTAGGTCCAACGTAGCATCATATGTTAAAGATGTAGATGTACTATATAAATGTGTTGTAACCTTGATGTGGTCAGAGCGCTCTCAGAGATCTAGATAAACTTTTCCTTGAACTCTCACACCCTGCTCTTTTGTGCCTTATTCCCTGGCCAGGGAGTGTCTGTTTTATTTATTTCACACGTGTAAGTCAGGGAGGGCACAAACAAGGAATTAAGCCCTTCACAGAAAAATGCTTTAAGCAGGTGGATTTTTCACTTCTTCAGGAAAAAGAAAACAGAATTAAACTGGGTTTGACAGCCAATTTCCTTAAGCAGCTGCCAGGCAGGGAGGCCTGGATTCCTCTGACCGCCTGGAGAATCCATGATTTCAGCACACTTCCCTTTCCATAATTCTCTGGGAAAATGACAGGATTTTTAAGGGCATTTTCAGATTTTGCCCTTCGTGGCGTTGTTTCAGGTGACAGGTGACAGCAGTTATTCATGTTTTTACACCCACTTTGCCTGTGTGTGTGGCAAGGTGTGCAGCTATTTTGAGGTTTATGAACCATGCGCAATTTTGCAGATTTAGCGCGCACAGGGGTTATCACCTCCATTTTTGGCAGTTTTCTTTCCCCATTGGCAAAGGGGTGCAGTGTGGTGCATTGGCGTGGATAAAAATATTCCACAGAGAGGTGCTAGTATCATAAACATCTCTTATTGCTCCCAGAAGATCAAACAAAATATAGAGGAACCGAGGAAAGAAAGTTGTGGGGAAATAATAGGATGTATTAGAAGACGGCAAAGACAATAATACAAGTATTAGAAACGTTATTTGCACATGATGCCCCCACATTGTTCCTAGTGTGCCACCACTTACATTGCTCATCAGCTGTGCACCCATGTAATCTGGCAAAAGATTCCCCAAATGTCACTGAAAAACCTTTGAACTATACACATTTCTACTGCAATGGCTCCAATACCACTAAAATAGCAGTGACAGAGTTTAAAGATATTCAAAATCTAGCCTGGCCAATATTACAAAATCAATGCTATTTTTATATAACACTTCATGCCAGATTCCTCTAATTTCTAAGCATTGCAGTAATTGCTGTTATCCTTGACCATTTAATGCTACTCAAGTTACTGACCTTGAAAGAATGAAGTCCTGAGTCAGCCTTTCATCCTTCATCACCACCTATGCCAGACTGAATGGCATTCAAGCATTCGAGGTGAATTTGCCATGTACTGTAACTGTCGTTTGGTAATCTGAGATATGAATGTAATATTGGACATGAATAAGTAGGAAGAAACTAAGGTTAGCTCTAATCAGGTCCGTCTATAAGTAGGTGCTCAGAGATGGCGTTCGAACTCATCTATCTCAACTGTCATTGCCAGTTCCAATATGCATCTCAACCCAATGTACCTTGTCACAATGAAAAAAGTGATGTAGTTTGACGGGTGGCGCCCAAAGGTCAGTAGTTAGGGCATACGCTTACTAACAGCAAGGCCGAATATTCAAATCCCATGTTGGCTACCAAAATACTGAAACTGGCGGGTTGGCTTTTGTGAGGAAATAGGTCAACATTTTAGTTTTCAGTTTTTTGGATGTTAACACATTGCTTTAGCTTTATTTGCATTATATATGACACAGATAGAGGGAGGCAGATATGTTTATCGGTATCAGGTAATATTATCCCCACCAATAATATCACCATATATCTGCTCGTTGGGAAACGGCATAAGCGATATTATTGGTGGGGATCATTTATGGGGTAAATGGGAGCAGGAGTTTTGGGAGTGTCCATGGGTTAAAATTGCCACAAAAAACTGCTCCATTCTTGTATGGTGATATTTTTGCTGGGATATTAACACATGGAACATGTTTATCTCAACTGGCATTGCTAATTCTCAGATACAACTTCAGCATCTATACTTTTGACAGACATGTCATAATAAAAAATTTATCCTTTCTAAAGGTTGACCCAGTAGCTCAGTGGTCACAGCATGGTCTTACATACAGCAAGGTCGCAAGTCAAAGCTCCTCATTGGCTTGAAAACACCCAAACAGGTAGTTTAAAGGGGTCTGTTGGGAAAGGATATGTCACATTTTTTGTTTTTAATGGTTTTGCTCATATAAACACATTGTTTTATCTTTATTTCCATTGCAAATGACTCAATGAGAGAGTTTTGACAGACACGCAATAATGAAAATGGATCGGTGCTCAAAGGAGAGAATTAATAGTGCAGTGAATGGAGAATGGGGTCACCAACAGTAAGGTTATAGGTTCAATTCCCTGGTTGGCTAAGTCAATTCTCTAAACGTAGGTTGAGCTGTCCTTTGGGAGAAAGTAGGCCACATTTTTAGTTTTAGTAAGTTTTTGTTATAAAAAACATTGGTTTATCTTCATTTTCATTACAAAGGACTCAGACAAGATGAAGCAGATATGTGTACCCCATTTGGCATTGTGAGTTTGCATATGCGTCTTCATCCTTCACAATATTGTCAGCCACATCACAATGATAAAAGCAGTGCTTTCTAAAGGGAAAACCAATATCTGAGTGGTTAGAGCATAGGTTACCAATATCAAGATTGTAGCTTCAAGATCATCATTGGTTAGAAAATACTCAAGTTGGCTGGTAGAGTTGCCCATTGGTAGAAAGTGGGTCCTATTTGCAGTCAGTTTACAAAAATGCTTTTTGCAGTTACAAATTCATTGTTTTATCTTTTTTACATTACAAATTGCTTAGTGAGAATGAATCAGTTATGTTTATCCCAACTGGCTTTGCTAGTTCCAATATGCATCTTCATCTATTACAACTTTGACAGCCATATCATATTGAACAAAGATATGTTTTTTTAAAGGGAGGCACACTATTTGAATGGTTAGAACATGGCCATACCATTAGCAAGTTTGCATGGTCAAGTTCTAGCTAGAACTGTCCAGTCAGAGGAAATATATCAAATTCAGAGTTTTTGGTGGTTTACCTGTATACATCTATTGATGTATTTTTATTTTCATTACAAACGGCTCTGCAAGAAGCAGATATCTTTATACCATTGCATTTTTAGTTCTCAGAAGCCTCTTCCTCCATGACTTCTTTGACAGACATGTCATTATGGAAAAAGCTATAACTCTGTTACCCAAACTATTATATCTCTTTAACATGTTACCATGAACTCTCTCAAAGAAATGGCTTATGGAAAACCGGAAACTGTTCAATGGGTTCTTATGGGGGAGTGGATCTCACCCGAAAATTCCAGTGTTGTCCTGCTATGTTCTGTGGGTGAGGTCTGGTATGGCCTCCCTGACGTCTGAAACTATCATGCTGCCTTCTCTCTACGTAGCCTTCATCACTGGCTTAATGTTATTTTGGGGAACACTCCCATGTGGGTGACTATAGAAAGAGGCTCAGTTTCTCTAATACCTCTGGATTGCCTTCAAACGATGAACAGTAGTCTTCAAATGGATGGGGGAAAAAAACACCTACAGTGCGTCACATAAAGGAAATATGCAAACTAGGTTACTGGAACAAAATATTTGTTATCTGAAGAGTCATGAATATGGAAGAACCCAGCAATCACGTCCAATAATACATTGCTTCAATGGCGCTTTTGGGAAACTGCTGTCATATGGTACATCAAACTTATCCTTAATGGAAATTCCGTGGTAGAGTTTGGCTTTCTGCGATTTAAGTCCAAGTTATGTGCTGCAGAAGCAGCGAGATTCAATGTATTGCAAAGTATAATCATATCCATTCTGTCTCCTATGAATGCTAGAATTCAAGACCCTCCTGAATTATACTCACTATCCGGGAAATGCTCTCTTTAGGCATCAGTGATGTACAGACAACTTTCTGCTGTTCGTGAGTCACCTATGGATAGATATGAGTAAAAGATATGGGAGTTAGAGGTTGAAAGTTTGTAAAAAATATGAAGAAAATGTAAATTAGACCTGGACTTGCGCCACACTCAGCAGATCATTATCCATTGCCTGTACTGGTCGCCATGGAAAATGAACATTTTTAAAAGTTTACAGTTGTCACTTGATGGTCTTGCAAAAAGGAGGTTGGTTCTAATGCGCATGTGCTCTGGAGTTGTGACAAGGTCCGCCATACGGGGATAAAGTTCTTTCTCGCATGGAGTTGGTTATATAATTTGCATTGCCGTGGTGTACCCCGTTGTTTTGTATACTGGGCCTCTTTCCAAAGGACCTGAAGATCTCCAATGGAATAAAGATCTGTGTGTATAAAGCTCTATTACTAGCAAAAATGCTAATTCCGAAGAAATGGAAAAGTAGTGAGAAGCCTCAACATGAAGACTGGATCCAATGTATGTTGACACTGTCAGCTGGAGAGAAAGTCTGCTATGTTAAATGAACATTGATAGACAAATATGTTAGCTTGGGATCCCTTTAATGCCTTATAAGCCCAATTACTACATATGCTGCTCACCTTACAGCCTATTTGTGGTTCAGATGTTCTGGTTTTGGCTCAAGTCCATTCTCCCACGGATGTAATTTCACCAAAATGCCTGTGGTAGTGGAAGTGACATCACACAACCTTTGACCTCTGATGACATCACAGGAAGTAATGTAATTTGACCCCATCCCAGAAGTGACATCACGGGAAGCGATGGAAGACAACCTTTCACCCTTGACAAAACAGGAAGTGGCATCACATAGCATTGTTCCAAAATACACTACGGAAAATATGGTTATGATATCACTGTAATGTGATATACATTTCATACAAGAATAAGTCACCATATGTATTGTTAATATCAGTGTGTATAGGCCTGTATTTCCAAATTACTGTCAATGCAAGCAGACGTCCAAGGCCAAATGATAAGTTATTATAGAGCACTTAGACTTAAGCGCTTTATATAGAACAAATATACATACAATTTCATCTAACCTGTGTTGGTACTCGTTTATCAATCTCAGAAGGATGAAATGCTGAGTTGGTCTTGCTGGAACTCAAGGCTGCAAGTTGCAGATCACACACACATCGCAGCAGCGAGCGCTATAGTTAAATGAGCAATAACATGTCTGAATGTTATCAAAGTCAGAAAGCAAATTACACTCTGTAGTCGATACCATTAAACTGGTAACTGAGATTTAACAGCAGATCGGCTCATCTGCAGGTCTGGTGCAAAGTGGACCACAGTTCAAGCCTGCGTGGATCTACTTTTCAGGCTTCAGAGGTTGGCAAAATGCATACCATTGGGAGGATTCATAACTGTGTATTAAAGGAGTTAGAGTAGCACAGGAAAAGCAGCGCACACTCACATGGCATCCCGCACTCTGGGCACTCATTACCTCATACATGCAAACAAACATCCTGAACAGTATTCAGTGCAGATAGGAAAGATAGACAAACCATTAATTGTGGCACTAAGAAATCAAGGGCCACTTGTGCTATGGTCAAATATTTTCTACACTGTACACAAGCTTTCAGGCACAAGGATTTTGGCAAGTAACCCAGGACTCTGAAATTGAATGTCTTGTGATGATCGTAACAGAAACAACAGCAGAAAAAAACATGCTATAACTGCAATTTACGAAAAGCAAAATACATAGGGCCTCATTGCAAGGATTGCGGTAGAGGGTTAACGGCGCCGGTAGAGCTGCCAGCGCCATTAACCCTCTACCACCTCATTAGCAGGTCTGCTTGCGGGACCCACTAAGGACGTCTGGTAAAACCAGGCGTCCTTAGCGGGACCAGCTAGCAGACCAGGATGCTAACAACGGGCCCGTCATTAACAGGCTCGTTGTTAGCATCCTCCCCATCCCCATTGAGCCCTACGGGGGCTCAAATGGGAATGGGGATGTACCGGGTCCGGGTTCCAGGTATAGGGAATTACGGGCCTTCCAAGGCCAGAATGGCCCGGTATTTCCCCATTCCATGAACCCAGACCCGGTATCCGGTATGGGGTTAGCCATCCATACTCGTAATGAGGCCCATAGTCCGATATGGAAGCTTAATCTACTCTAAATGCTTTTTGGAGGTTTTTGTCTGCATTGTGAATTTGAGGGGTTTAAGAACAGACTAAATGAGTGACTTAACCTCTGAAGTGTGCATGAAATACATCTTTAATGAGCAATTTTTGTATAGAATTCCAGAAAGACAAATTATTTGTTATTTCTATTATTTCTTATTTAGGGTCACTGCTCAAAGTGTTACACTCGTGGAACCCCCTGTTTTTTTTTAAGAAGCCTGAACAAGAAAGCCAGCCACTCCCAAAACACATTTTTTTGGGGTAGCAAAGGAAACCTCACAGGTCGCAGGTGCGACCCATGGCGACTCCCTTCCTTCCTTTCCTATTGTTTCTTGGTTTGTGTGGTGTTTGTCTTGTCTCCCCTGTACTTTGATTGGTCTTCACAACTGATTGTAATTGTTTTTTAAATGTGTAAATGAAAACAAAAGAAATGTTATTTACATTGGGCCTCATGCCGAATGTAGCGGTAAGGCAACAATGGCGCAGGTAGTGCTACCGGCGCTGTTGTTACCATACCATCACAGTACGAGTTTTGCTCGCGGGTGCTGCTCTACACGTCTAGTCAGACCAGGCTTGCAGACCGGCACCCGCGAGCAGAACTTGTTATTGCACCGGCACCGTTATTAACATAGGGCAGAATGGGGATTGGGAGCCCGGCCATACCGGCACCCGCAAATGGGCAATTACCGGCCCATTCAACTCGTAATGGGCCGGTAATTGCCCATTCGCGGGCGCCGGTGCTGGTAGCGAGTTTGGCGGTAGCCCTTAATAAAGGCACGCTACCGCCAAACTCGTAATGAGGCCCATGTTTAGGAGTTGATGGATGTATATTTTATATAGCTACTTTAGCTACTTGAATTGCCTCCATTGTACACACTTTCCTTTCACTTGCCTTTTTGACATTGCTGTGTGGAATAATATTATACCCATATATCATATGCAGTTGTTAGAAAATCAATTAATAAATATTATTTAGCAAAAAAAAGAAAAAAGAACACTAAGTGCTTGCTTGCATGTTGGGAAATAAAGTAGGCTAGACCTTGAAGGTGAACTGAGAAATTCAGAGTGTGTGTTTGCTTTTCTTCAGGAACTTGTGCTTACATGGGAAAATGTAGGAACATTTAAAATGGACAGTTTGTAGAAAATTTCCCATTTTACACAATTTGAATTTTGCGAATCAGTCACTTCATATATCTGATGGCATGTAAAAAAGTGCCTAGTCACGAGTGTCAGTATTATGAAACAAGTACTGGTGCACTCTAATTGTAATGAGGAAGGTGGTGTCTTTAGCCCTTATCTGAACTGTGTGAAAACATTTTTGCAAATCGAATGTTAAGTAGAGCTACTCACTAAGAGCAGCTTTCTGAGATGAGCCGACAGAAACCTGCAGTGGGAAGGCACTACTCCTTGGAGGTGTTGCCAAGATTTTTGGCATTATGAATATACATATTTTTACAAAATCAATGTAATCCTATGGGAAAGAGAGTTACTCACTAATGTCAGCTGACCAAAAATGGAGGTTAGAGAAAAACGGCCTCAAATCCACATCGCTGACCAGCATGAGGCAAAACCCCCCAAAAATCAGACCAAGGAAAGGAAAACCCGGCATAGTCAACAACGAACACCTTGCAGTGTTTCTCTCACACAGAAGAATAATATGTTCATTATTTTTACATATTACAGCCAGCAAGAAATATGTTTTGCCCCATGTGCAGCATTTAGGGAGGACATGCCATGATCTATGGCTTGTTAGACACACCTGTGTCATCTAGGATTTGCGGTAGCTTCATCTTACCCTATATTAGTGCACAGTGATTCTGCCCATGTTTTCCCTTACTGCACCCTTTCACATTTGTAACCTTCCATCTCTCTTTTTAATTTTACTTTTTTTATTTAATTTTCCTTTTATTTTTCATCTACCCTGTCATTGATCTTGTCATCTATATGCCTGACGCAATGAAAGACTGTTTGGTTATCCATGTAATATATGTGAATACGGTTTTCAGACTGATTTAAAACTCTGACTAAACAAAGGACTATGCTCTTGTAAGTTTTCTTATGGTGTATGTGCAATGTTTACAAAAAGTACTTCTAGACTATGTTGAAATTGTGATTTAATTGTCGTTGGGTCTGTGGTTATGGTTTTTCAATGTATTTTGTACTATAAGCCATGGTAGATACATGTAATTCTTTGCATACTGATTAGGTGGATATATTTCTCTGACCCTGACGAAGGCGGCCATAAAGATGGCCAAATGTTGAAACTAGTTAGTCTTCCGTTCCTCCATCATCCTATCTAGCCTTTCTATGTTTTTAGATTGCATTATATATTTTGTAAAATCTTGAAATCAATGGTTACTGTACGATGGTGGTAGCCTTTGGGCTCACATATTGGTGATTGCCTTCCTCAAAGTATCACCAATGTGTGTAAGTTAAAACATTTAAAAGCATTTGATGAACCGTGATATTTGAATTGTGCTCACATGTGCAATTAATTTTAATGCAATACAATATTCAGTTGTTAACCACACCACCTTGAGCATATCAATCATTGCCTCTCAGATGTACCGTGCATATTGTGACATTTTAGCACATATATTATATGCTCATTATTCTAATTTATGGTATATTCCCCTTTAGTATACTCCCTTCTTCTCAGAAACACCCACAAAGTCAGACCTGGCTGGCCAGGAAATAGGTGTGGTTCAAGTGGGCCTAAAGGTTCGGCCTATAACCTGTTTAATTAGCTGCACAGGAGAGCAGAAATACAGACACCAATGAAGAACACAGAGGCAGCTGGGGCCATGCACTAGAGATGGGGCACACCTGGAGGTCCTAGCTGATTCACAAGGCTGGGCTGTCTGGGTAATAGAAAGCAAGCAGCTAATTTAATTTTAATCCACAACAGAGCAGATCTGTACATGGGCCTAAAATTGGGACGTTGCCATTTTTTCCATATTCTAATTTTAATGCTTGATTCAATAATGATCGGGCAGAACTAAATCACTGCTTTGGTTAGAAGAAGCAAACAGCTTTCAAATCACTTCACCATGACACAGCAAGTCTGCTCATGGGCCTAAAACATGGAACTTTGCCAATTCTTCTAAATTCTAACTTTTGACAGTTTCATTATTTTTGGGCTAATTTTTACACATTTTTTTAAACCTGTTTTTCTTTTCCGTGGTTACACTACTAAGGGACACTATGATGTATTTTTGTCAGGTAGCCTTTCAACTGTCCCTGTTCTGCTGACACACAGGGCATATTCTCCTTAATTGTATTAAGTCAAAATAGAATGCCATGGACTTTTTTTAAAATTGCGCCACTTAAAGATATGTGCACGTCACCTTAGTCACAGAGGTGACCTGCACATGTCTTGGGGCAGTGCTGCAGCACAAAAGATGTGCTAGTCTGCTCCTTGCCTTTCTGCTCTTGACACTTAATGCATTACAGACTCCCATCACCCATGTGGGTTCTGGGAGTGCATTCCACAAAAAATGTTGATATAAATCCCTGGGATAGGATTGCAAATGTGACAGAAGTGATGCTGCAGCACAAAAGATGTGCTAGTCTGCTCCTTGCCTTTCCGCTCTCGACACTAAATGCATGAAAGACTCCCATCACCCATGTGGGTTCTGGGAGTGCATTCCACAAAAAATGTTGATATAAATCCCTGGGATAGGAATGCAAGTGTGACAGAAGTGATGCTGCAGCACAAAAGATGTGCTGGTCTGCTCCTTGCCTTTCCGCTCTCGACACTAAATGCATTACAGACTCCCATCACCCATGTGGGTTCTGGGAGTGCATTCCACAAAAAATGTTGATATAAATCCCTGGGATAGGAATGCAAATGTGACAGAAGTGATGCTGCAGCACAAAAGATGTGCTAGTCTGCTCCTTGCCTACCCGCTCTCGACACTAAATGCATGAAAGACTCCCATCACCCATGTGTGTTCTGGGAGTGCATTCCACAAAAAATGTTGATATAAATCCCTGGGATAGGAATGCAAGTGTGACAGAAGTGATGCTGCAGCACAAAAGATGTGCTAGTCTGCTCCTTGCCTTTCCGCTCTCGACACTAAATGCATTACAGACTCCCATCACCCATGTGGGTTCTGGGAGTGCATTCCACAAAAAATGTTGATATAAATCCCTGGGATAGGAATGCAAATGTGACAGAAGTGATGCTGCAGCACAAAAGATGTGCTAGTCTGCTCCTTGCCTTTCCGCTCTCGACACTAAATGCATTACAGACTCCCATCACCCATGTGGGTTCTGGGAGTGCATTCCACAAAAAATATTGATATAAATCCCTGGGATAGAAATGCAAGTGTGACAGAAGTGGCTCAAACTGCTGCTGGCACACTTATAGAAACATGCATGGCAGGCTCAGAAATGACTCTGTCATGTTTTGGGTATCCTCTTACACCAGTTCCCAACAGTCACTTCGGAATTTTCCTTATTTTGGTGCATTTCAAAGCACATCCGATTTGTGAATCCACGAAACACATTAAAATGTGTAGAACTCTCCTCTTATTTGCACAAATGTGTAAAGCGGGAGGGAAAGTTGGGGAAGGGCATTGCATTTGAATGTGCACATCTGCATTCAAATGCCCTTTTAGAATATGGCAAAACATTTTTTGGTAGAAGTGATGAGATGAGCTTTTGTATCTCATGACATACACCAAATCACTTTTAGAATCTGGCCAGTTTGTTGTGAAACTGAGTTTTGATAGAGGACATCAAGACCCACTTTGCTGCCCCTCCCCATGTCTTTGGCCAGGATAATTCGATCCATCAAAGCATAGAGGATGTTAAAGAGGAAGGCTTGCATGGGAATTAGCAATTCTATACCTTCAATTTTTTATCCGTGGCTTCAGATTGCTTCTTTAACTGCCCTTTTAAGTCATCAGATTTGTATTGTTTTTTAACACTATGGGCCTCATTACGACCCTGGCGGTAAGCGAAAAACGATGCCGGTAAATGATTACCGGCATCGTTTTCCGCTAGGTCCGATCATGACCCGTGACCATTAACTACGATGCCATTAGCGGCATCGTAGTTAACGCTCCCGCTAACTGCACCAAGGTCGTGCGTATGCGACCTGCCACGCCGTAAATACCGGCATGGCGCAAAGGTAAGCGGATCACGACCCAAGCGGACATGCACCTAACGCCATCACAAAGCCCGTTAAGTACCTTACCGCCATGGTGCTAATTACGCCATCGTGAACCAACCGTAAATGGCCATGTAAAGTGAACCCAGCTGCCACAGGTGCACAGAATCAGCACAGGTGGAGGCAATACAGACTCAGGAAGTACAAAAAGAGCACACCCCACCCCTTCCCACACCCAGTCACACTCCACAATGATACCAATAGGACTAGCAATGTTGGGGCTAGAGGACCTGATAGCAATGCAAGTGCAACAACAACAACAACAACAACAACAACAACAACAACAACAGGCAGCACAGAGGAGACGCAGGAGGAGAAGGAGGGCAAGGCAGGGCCAGCAAGCCCCACCAGCACAGCCAGTGCCACCACACAGGCAGCCCCCAATCCCACGCATTAGAGCCAGTCCATTCAACCTCACTGCTGAGCAGATCCACACCCTGTACCGTTTGAACCAGGACACCATCACTGCCATCGTAGACATGACACACAACGACATCGTCAGCATGATAGAAACACCAACCGCCATCCCACCCCTACTGAAGGTAGTGTCTGTACTCCACTTCCTGGCCACAGGCACCTACCAGCACACAGTGGGGCACTTGCATGGCATTTCACAACCATTATTTTCACGTACACTGATCCAAGTGCTCGATGCCCTCCTCAAGCACACAGACGACCACATCTCATTACCACGGACTGCCCAGGAGATTGCAAACACCAAAGTGGGTTTCCATGCACTAGCCGGCATACCTGGTTGCATTGGTGCCATCGACTGCACCCATGTGGAATTGGTGGTTCCACATGCCATGGAGGTGCCGTACCGCAACCGTAAACTATTTCACTCAATCAACGTGCAAATGGTCTGTGACTCCAACAGGATCATCACACATTGTTGTGCCCGATTCCCCGGAGCAACCCATGATTCAATGGTCCTGAGGAACTCCACAATACCACGCTACATGGAGCGACATGCAGGCCCAAGATCCTGGCTACTCGGTGAGTCTAATGTCATGACCATGGAAATGTGAAGTGGGCGGGTGAACAATGTACCAATGCATACTCCACCTGGCTGAAAGGGGTGGGGGGACGATGCATACTCCACCTGGCTGAAAGGGGGGGGAATGATGCATACTCCACCTGGCTGAAAGGGGGGGGAATGATGCACACTCCACCTGGCTGTGAGTAGCAGAGACAACGGAGCCAGATCATACCCTAAAGCAACACAAACTTCACCCAACACCAGTAAACCCAATGACTGATGTATGCAGCCCTACCATGTGAATGAGGTTGTGTCCCAACCATGACACAACCATCTGCAAGTGCATTGTACCAATTCAGACCACATTGACTACAACAAAATGCACCTACATGCACGCCACCAAACACCATCAACCGAAAGGCCTGTCCCCCATAACTGCGCACGAAGGAGGCACATGACGGACAGAAACATCAACACACCATCACACAGACAGCAGGGCCCCCAAAATGTCCCTATAAACATCAGTATTGCTCACTGGGGTCATGATGAGGCCGACAGCAATGTTGCAATGATGTGAGCATTGACATCACAGGACACGTGCCAGGCCACCAAAACAAACGGCATGAACGAACACAGTGGATGGGCACTCACAAGGCACTTGACCCCCCTGCATACATTGGTTGATGACATGCAAAACAGGCCATGAGAGCCATGAGCATATACCAGTCGCAAAGTGTGAATCAATTAGTGCATTTAGAAGTGGTCCAAAGTAACAGTTGGATGCTAGCCATGGTGGCACATCATGTTTCGAATTAGACGTCATGACTGACACATACATTCTCGCCCACATACAGGTGATGGAGGCTATCCCCTGAAGAGGTGGCTCCTTACACCAGTCCCGAACCCACAGAACCAGCACGAGGAGGACTTCAACCGTGCACATACACGTACCCGTGTGGTCATTGAGCAGGCATTCGGCCTATTGAAGGCACGGTTTCGCTGCCTCAGCAGGTCTGGTGGGGCTCTCCTGTACCGCCATGAGAAGGTGGCAAAGATCGTCATGGCATGTGTCATGCTACACAATATGTGCGTCAGACGAAATGTGCCCCTGCCCCCTGACGCAGAACTGCAACCACCTGACGATGAGGATGAGGAGGGTGCAGATGGGGCCGCACCTCATGGAGGAGGTGATGCACAGGAGGGGCGTGAAATGCGTCAAAATATCATCAACGAATGCTTCTAGCACACACGGCTGGTGTGTATGACATGGAGACGGCACTTGGGGCACTGTGTGTGTCGGGGACATGCACACTGTGGACTGTACACCAATAAAGCACACATACGCAATGAACAATGTCCACACATTTGATTTGTGCAAAAGGAAAATTTGTATTTTAAATGTGAATTGTTGTGACACACCCACTCCCCCTTCCCCCTCCCCCTGAACACCCCAACACACCCACTCCCCCCTCCCCCCTGAACACCCCAACACACCCATTCCCTCTCCCCCCCCCTGAACACCCCAACACACCCACTCTCCCCTCCCCCCTCCCCCCTGGACTCCCCAAAACACACCCTGTGACTAAGTGGCTAATGTTGCATGATAACGGTGGGCAGCCCCTATTGCAAGCCCCCTCTCCCGGCCCCCGGGGCACCCCTGCCTCTGCTGCGCAGTTTCCTTCCCGATCGGCGGATGGGGCTGCTTTGGGTGGAACTGGCAGCAGAGGAGGTCCCTGCCTGCTCATGTGCACACATGTCCCGAATGGAGTTGGCTAGCTCTGAGAGCACGCGCCGCACGGCGGCAAGTTCCGCACACATGTCCTTTGAGGAGGACTGCATTTCAGCCCTCAGGGTATCTGTGCTCCGCTCCATTTCAGCCCTCAGGGTCTCAGTGCTCCGCTCCATTGCTGCCTTCAGGGTCTCTGTACATTGTTCCATAGCTGCCCTTGCTCCCCCACATTCTGCAGCATGCTCATTCAGAAGCGAGGAGAGTTGTTGCTGGCGCGTGATTATCTCCTCCAGGGAATGTTGGCTCTGCTGGCCCATGCCTATTGCAGATGGTGTTACGAAGGGGCTGCTCCCCTCCTGCTGATTTTCGACAGGGCATGGGGTGGATAGCCAGTCCTCATCTTCTGAATGCCCCTGTGTGGGATCCTCATGGGGGCTGCTCTGGGACAGACAGGGGGAATGATGGTGGTCAGTGGGGGGTCCGACATCGGGTTCCTCTGTGTCACTTTCAGAGCATGCTGCAATGGCAGCAGTTTCGCCTATGGTACTGCTTCCTGCAGAACCTGTGTCTTCTGTGGCGAACATTGTGGGGATGTGTGGTGCTGCTGCTGCTGCCATGCTGCCTGCTAGGGTGCCTGTCAGTGGCCCGTCCTGTGTACTGGCAACGGATTTCGGCTGCTGCGGTGTCTTGGTCACTACAGCTGAGGTGGAGGGTGTTGGCACAGTGGTCTTGGCCCTCTTGGCTGGTGTTGTGGTAGGGGTGTCCTCGTCCTCGGTGTTGGAATTGGAGCCTGTGGTGGAGCAAAGGAGGGTGAGTGTTATTGATGGGTCTGCGGACATTGGAATCGCGATGACTGACATCATTTTGGTTACTAGATGCAGCACATTTGAGGCAGGGGCATGCAGGTTGTCTCCTTTTTGTGTGGCTTTAGCATGGAGGTATGTGGGTGCCTGCAGTTAGGGTGTGCATACTACATGTGTACAGGGTGGAGGTCGGATGTGGCTGTGGGCAGGCTCCTGCTGATGTGTTGCATTTACACTCTAGGGCAACATTGTGCTACACATGAATGGACTTCAGTGACTATTGCATGGCTTGATTTGAGGCACCTACCTGCATCACCTGATGTCGGTGCTCCTCTCTCCATCCCTCCTACCCCTTCTATGCTCTCCATGCCGATTGTGGAGGCACAGATTTCCTCCCATGGCTGGAGTTTAATTGGGGAATCCGATCCTCCCCCGGTTGCCAGGCCCAGGTTGCGGTTTGCGGAGAGGATGCTCCTGCCGCGGAGCCTCAGGTCGTCCCACCGCTTTCGACACTGCTGTGCGTTGCGGGGTACGGTTCCCACCGCACTGACCCGCTGTGCCACCAGGGCCCATATGGCCTTCTTCTTGGCAATTGCCGGCCTGGTCATTTGTGTAGAGAAGACCACCGCCGCATTCTCCTGGAGGGTCTCCGCCAGCATAGTGAGTTCCTCCCGAGTGAAGCGGTCCTGCCGCTGCCGATCGCCGGCTTTTTTGACAACTTTTGGCATTTTGTAGTGGGAAAATGGGTGGGTAATGGGTTTTGACAGGTCTCAGGGTCGGATGTAGACTGGTTGGGGAGGATGCCAATAGATTGTGTTTTTAAAGATGGCCGCCGTGCTCTTTCCCGTTCCTCCGCGATGACGCTACTTCCGGTTCCGCTTATTTACGGTCACCGCTAATTGCGGTGACCGCTAATTACGGTCGCCGCTGTGATGGATGGCGGTAGTGCACCTTGCGCGGCGTACGATGCTGGTAGGGGCCGTTTTGGGGTCTTTTACGGCATGGCGTAGTTTACATTACCGGCATGGCGTAATGCTCATGCGCGATGGGTCGGAATGTGCCGGACTTTACGGCATCGGACCAGGGCGTAAACGTTAATTACGCCATGCCGGTAATGTTGAATACTTACCGCCTGGGTCGTAATGAGGGCCTATATATTTAATGGACTTTAAAGGGGTTAGTATATGTCTAAAAACACATGTCCTCTGGCTAGTCAATACTACTGTTATTGTAATTAATATATGCTTTACTGCGCCACAATGTTGTCACACATTGCTGATTGGTTGTAGGTTTATTTAACATTTTAGAAATGACTAGAAGAATAGTAGAAGTCTTGGATTCTTCACCTACTTTATTGTTAATACTGGTAACTGCATATTCATTTGAGTATCCTATTTTTAATGCTCATATATTATCTGTAAAAGATGCTAAACAAAAGAAGTGGGAACATTCTCGTTGTGTATCTATCCATGAGTTTAAAAGAGTCTGTGAGCCTCATTACGAGGTGGGCAGTAAGGGATACTGGGCACCGTTAAGGAGACCGGTGCCGGTAATCCCTTACCGCCCAATTCTGTGGTCCCTTAGCGGGAACCGTAAAAGACGTGTGGTCTGACCACACGTTCTTTACAGGTCCTTTTAAGAGACCTTGAAGCTAATAACGGGCCCGTAATTAGAGGGCCCGTTATTAGCGCCTTCCCCCTTCCCATTGAGCCCTATGGGGGCTCAAATGGGAATGGGGAATGGCATTTGGAATGGGGACATACCGGGTCTGCCTAGGGCGAAATGTACCAGTAAGTCCCCTCTCCACCAGACCGGACCCGGACGCGATTTTGGAGGCAGCCATGGCGCTAATAGCGCCATGGCTGCCTCCAAAGTCATAATGAGGCCCTATATTACAAGGTTAATCTCATGGTTATCATACACAAAAGGGTAATAAGAAATAGTTCCAGCAAACTCCAGAGGTAGACCCATGTCAATATTGATGCCCTGTAGTATGGCTGTCAGGTGTTCTGGGGTAGTGGTTTCTGCTGCACTAAGTTCGGAGAGCCAACTCTCCACAGAGCATTGGTGCTGCACTATTCTCTGGTTTAAAACCTGACACAGCCCCAAGTGGGCATTTGGACCACTTTTTCAACAGAGGTGAGGCTCTGTAAAGTAAAACAGAGGTCAGATAAGGCCTAAACAATAAAGTGAGCAGAGAAAAGCTTTTCTGAAAGAGCAAGAGAGGAGCTATTTGCAAAATATACGTCCTATTGATTTGCACATCTTTCTCGCTGTCATAATTAAAATCATACCTGTTTAAAGTGCGAGATGTGAACAAATACACACACCCAAGAACATTTTAATAGTGTGAAAGGGAAATTTGGACTGCAGCCATTTCCAAGGAGTCATTTTGTACTTCAAAGAGACAACTAGCCTATGCACACTTCTTCAACTATTGCCTCAAACAATGTGAAAAACATGTGGAAAAGACAGGGACCAATATTTTGGCACACAACCATATGTGATGTCCTGGGTTCCAAGTAACAAGCACAGAGAATATATATTGCACTTGTGTAGCATAGAAAACTGTATATAATTTCAGTGACTTTATTTGCATATGTTTCACTTTAACCAAAATAATGTTAAATGAAGGGTATAACGAACCCTCATTTAAAGTTCAATTTTTTAATTTTATTTTATTTTTATTTTATTTGGCATCAGATGGCTTTACAACATCAAAAACCTTAGGCCATTCTTTAAACTTCACATTCAAATACATATAACTAAAAATCCATGCCTGGAGAACAACAAGGGCATAACTGACCCATATTTAAACACATTACTGTTCAGTCAATTTTCACCTCCACCTTCTGGTAACTTAGTTCTGGCTTCTATTCCCTTTACCGTTTCATTTTTCCTTGATCTAACAGTTGGGAGGGACATTGTGTGTGTACACAATACTTGGACACTTGCATGGATCTTGGTTGGGCTCTGGGGGCAAAGGCTTGCATGTGAACACGCACAACCAGTTTCCTTCCACGTCACTGAAGGACGAATAAAGAACTCCTGCCCTGTGCTCTCGGTTGGAGAGTTGAAGTCTTTAAAGGAGTGGTGTGAAAATATAGTGGGCTACCCCTGTCCCTTATTAATAGGGAGGGGTGAGTAAGGATAATAGGAATAGCACTGTGGTCTGTGGAGTTAAATGGAATTAAGTTGGCTAATGGTTCCAGCCGCGTTGCAGAGAAGACATGCTTGAGTGTTTTTCCCTGGTTGGCGTACATGTTGTTTTGTTTTCATGGATTCCATGAGATGATTGCGAGCATCCCTGGTGCTTTTGGTGCCTTGAGTTCCTGGCAAATTGAGATCACAAAGAAAGGTAGTTGTTGAGTGTGCGATTGATACTGATGTTATGAAATCAGAGATATCATCAAGCAATGACTCACACCTGCTATGTGGGCGATAGATGGGACAGAGATTTCTGTCAGCTTGTTCTCCTACGACCCCTCCCACCCCCTCCCCCCCCACATGCACATGGAGGCTGAGGAGGACTCTACACTTTCCGGACACCCTATAACAATGGAAAATCTAACATTTCTCTGAAGGTCAGTTCCCTCAACTAACTTCATCAATCCTCTTCCCTCAAACCTGGGACTGTCCCACTTCTCACTCCATCTCATCTGGACTCCAACTAATCTAGCTGTGCCTAGTTCCTGCATGCGTTTCACCTATCCTGCTAAAAATTGAATCTAGCTGTGCCTAGTTGCTGCTTGTGTTTTACCTGTCCTGCTAAAAATCAATTTGAGCTGTGCCCAGCTGCTGCATTGTGTTTCTCCTTGTCCTGCTGTAAACCAAATCTAGCTTTGCCTTGCAACTGCTTGGTGTCTTCATTTGCTAGTGCACTACCCTCTGCCTCCCCCATCCCTTGAGCCCCCCACCCCACCCCCTTCCTCCAAGTGCATCAGTGCCTCAGACTGATAAGTGTCTTCCCCGCTACACTGCAGCCAACCATTTCGCTATCAATCTCTCCTATCCTCTCCAACTGCTTCACTATCTCCCACCCTTCACCTATCACTAAATCTGGCCGGAAGAAACTTAAGAAGGCCATACTGGGCTCCAGCCCAGGCCTTCCTATTGCAGACACCTATGACACGGCTTCCGCCAGAGAGACTCTTACTGACATCCAGTGGTCGAAGTGTACAAAAAGAAGTAGTGGAGGTATGTTCCCTACTGGCCTGCACCAAGTCCCCACAAACCCCATCACCATGCCCCCTCCTACACACAATACAACCCCCCAAACACCTGTGACTGCTTTTTAAGAGAACATGAAGTACAGTGCACTGAAAGTGCAAGTTTCAACTTCTTCCTAAACTTTTATTTTAAAAAGAAACCATTCCAGAACGGTTTCTTTTTAAAATAAAAGTATAGGAGATTTAAACAGTAATTTTAAAAAGTACAGGAGCACCGCTCCCGACCGCTCCCGCTCACTTCGACCACTGCTGACATTCTCTTCTTTGTTGGCCCACCCGCCCTATGGCTCGCTACATGGTCGGCTTTCTCTCTCCTTCGCCTCTTCTTCCATTAATTATGGCACTCGCTGGGAGATTCTCCTTGACCTCTTCACAATTTCCATAGTCATCATTAATGTTTATCTTAATGGAACCATCATGGTTCAGGATCCTCAACCCAACCTTATTCTCTTCAACATGCTCCTCCCTCACCTCTCTAACCTCCGGCCAGGCCCTCTTGCCTTCTGTGCCTTCCTCCTCTGCTGTACTGGTGCCCCTGCCTTGCCTTACTGTCCCGGATCCCTTGTCGGCCTTGGCTCCTTCACCATCCTCCACTATCCCCCTGGCCTTCTTGTCACCCTATGGAGGGGACCACTGTCCCCTGTGCGTCCCCGAGGAAGTCCTTCAAAGATGGCAACCTGCTCCACTTTGCCACGCTCAACACTCGCTCTGCGTCAAACACTCGTCTGACATCTGCAAGCTCCTCGAACTCATGGATATTGATATGCTTGCCATTACTGAGACTTGGTTCAAGGATAGCTCCGTCATGGACTTTGACACACTCCTCCCTGAAGGCTACAAAATCATCTCTGCACCCAGGCCTAAGAAGACAGGTGGGGGAGTGGTGCTTATCTTCCCAGAATGGATACCTGTGTCCATCATTCCTACTCATGACTACTCCTCCTTCAAGTGCTTAGTGTGCAGACTCTAACTCTCCCCCAAATCTTCTCTCATTATGGCCACCTTCTATCAGCCACCAAGTCAGTCCTCTCTCTTCCTCTCGGAATGGGCTGAACTAGCCTCCTCCCTACTCCCCTCTTCTTCTCAACTCCTCCTGATGGGTGATCTGAACATTCATCTGGACTCTTCTGACTCCTCGGGTCTTTCCGCAACCTTTGCGACTCTTTCGCCCTCTCTACCCTACCCTCTGGCTCCACGCACACTGCAGGCCACAGCTTGGATACTCTCATCCCTAGTGACATCCCTCTCACTATCCATCTCACTGCCTCCCTCTCCTGGACTGACCACTCCCTTCTCTTAACACACCTGAAGCTCTCGTCTAGCAGAAATACATCCGGCACAGCCACTTTTACTTTACTTTATTACATTTATAATGCACAGCATTGACCCGGAGGCATGAGGGCGCACAAAAATGAACAAAAGACAGTATACAAAACAATACATAAAAAGAACAACTAAATAAACTCCCTCTGGGCAGGGAAATAATAAGACAATGGGTATGGCAATGTCCTAAAAAAATCAATTAATCATAATAATGAAACTATTAAAATTCAAATAAGAAGCATCAGAGTATCAGATTACAACTCAATCCCCCCTAGGAAGGTATTTACACGTGTTTAAATACAAAGGTAGGTTACTAGACCCACACCCCATAAGGACACAGTCCCTTTTTGATTGCGAACACCATTCAATCAGGGCAATCTTGAGTAAAATCTTTAAGTCAGCCAATCTGACAACTCCCGGCCCTGTTCTCTGTCGCAGCCATGCAAGCACCTTATTACGCTTCTCTAGACTCTTTTCCATCTACTTTCTCAATGTTAGTAATGACTACGTTCCTTTGGTCCATAGTCCATAATAATAACAACTTAGCATTTATATAGAGCTACAAACCCTCAGGTATCTGAGTGCTGCTTATGGTGTGTGGTGCTCATTTATTGAGCTCGGAAGGAGAAAGGCTGAGTTTGACACTGTCGGGATTTGAACCTGCGTCAGCAGGCTCTGCACAGGTGTCAATGCGAGCGCTCTACTCGCTGTGCCACTTGACCAGCTTAAAAAAGGCTTGTATACTCTTGTCTTTGATGCTCGGCATTTGTGTCTTTTTTTATGCGTGGGCTACGCAAGGTCACAAGTTTAAGTTTAGCACTTGCCTCAGAGGCTTCATTGGCAGGTTTTAAGCAAGGTTTATGATCAGGTACAGAGAGTGGAAGGGGACGAACCAGGATTTACCCACAAATATCCACAGGAGCTGATTTGTCGTTTTCATTGGAAGAGGGAGTCATCCCAGAAAGTTCTGGAAGACCACCCCTAGACAGAGTGGTTTCTGATGCTTGGTCAGCCCTCTCTCTTGGTATATTAGCTTGGCAGACATTGTTAGACGTTGCCGGCTGAGACAGTGCAGCAGGTCTGTGTTGTACGTCTGTCTGAGTTGCAATATTCACTCTAGGCAAGCGTATAACCGACACAAAGTCATCTAATCGATCCACCAGTGAACATAGGTCGATAAGACTTTTACATAAGTGGAGCTCGTTAAATATATTCACCTTTAGGTGAGATCACTGGGTGTGAACAGTGTGATCTAAAAGAAGATTATTAGACCCAGTGCCCTGTTGTGAGGCAAGAGGTGACAATGTTTTTGTGATCTGTATATTTCTATATCCCTCTTAAAAGTAATGTAACAGCTGGGGAAGAACTTAAAGCAGTAATGTCAGTGATACCCCTTCCTTAAGTCAGTTCCGGGATGGCAGGTCCTGTGAGACCAGGATTTGGAGAGTCCAATTACTCGATTAGACATTTGCGGCGGGTATCGCAAAAGTTGATCTTATCCACATCAAGGGGGAGATTAGTGCCCCCACCTAGCAACCTCTTTCTCATGTGAATACTCAAACGCGGTCCATGACAGGAGGGGGAAACAAGGCTGCTACACCAGCAACGGTATCAGCCAATGGTAGTTCTGAGTATGTGCTTGGCTCGGGTAGGATTTTTTACGTTGTGATTCGTGAAGAGAAAGCTTTTAACATCATGATACCCAGTTGAGGTCATGATATAGACTGGAAGCCTCAAGTAGGAGTAGAAAGCACGAAAAGCACAGAGTGCTAAATGCCAGTGGTCCCCTCGAGTTTTAGGTAGTCATCCTAAAGCAGTAGATGCAGCCCTGAGTCACTAAGACCCCAGGAGGTGAGGCCGGAACTGGCGTGCAAGTGAACTTTATGAAGCCGACATACAGCGTGCCCAGCCCTCGAGCTACAAGAGAGCTTCCACAACAAAATCAATGCTGGATCAGAAGCTTACCCCGGCCATATCATGATACACGTTGATATGCGCTAAGGACCCTCACATAACCAACTGTTTTGCTGTACGCCACGTTGCAGCCACTGCCACTGGTCTGCTGATGGGTTCGGGAAATGGTCGGCTCCATGGCTAACACAGCATCCAGTACTAGGAGCCATAAGGGACAACATCTGAGGAAAGGACCCAGTGAAACATCAAGCCACACTGCAACAGAGGGTTGCAGCCACCTCCGACGTCCGTTCACAAGGGAGAGTTAAGTCTTCAAAGTCACCAGATCCAGAAAAGTGACAGTGGCTGCCTTTGCCTCCTCCTACTCTCCTCCACCCATTCCTTTTGCTGACTCCCACATTGACACAGGCCTCGCTAAACTCAATCTCTCTATCTCCAACACTCTTAGTCTTGACACTCTTGCCCCTGTCATGAGGGTCCGACTGAGGCCTTCCAAAAAGTTCAACTCTTGGTATGACTCCGACCTGGCTGCCCTTAAATGCAAGTGTAGGGCAGCTGAGCGGAAATGGAATGCATCGGGTGCACCATCTGACAAACTCTCAGGAATGTGGGATAAACTATCCAAGAACAATTCTTCTGACCCAGATTCCCCTTCCTCCTCACCTGTCCGTGATTCCTCGGATGAGTCTTCTGAAGATATCTCCCTCTGGCTTCTCCAGGCGTGCTCCGGCTTTTTTGGACGAGTCTTAGGAAGAGCCCCTCCGGAGGCCACCCTGCCTAATAGCAGCCGGCCCGGCAGTGGGAACCTCCAGGGGGACCGCCCCACAACCAGGGAAAAGCAAGGCTGGAAAACCCTGGGACGATGTTAAACTGCGGTTCTTGAATGCAGTCGTCTTCGTGGGATGAAAAAGGCGCATTCAGTCTTTCCAGAAGGTGTTGAAGAGGATACGCAAATGTGTGTTAACAGATGCATTGTAGGAACACAAGGTAAGAGTAAGGGGAAAACTCTGAGAAGGCTCGGAGCGGAAGAACGCTCTGAAGGAAAGCGGAGCGCGGAGGAGGGGCAGAATGGCGGCCGATAAATCAGAACGAACTGCTAGGCGAAAGGGAGGAAGGAGGCACGGAGAAGACAAAGCAAGGAGGGCGGGAAGGCAGCGGGAACCACCAGAACAGTGGACGGAGAACAAGAATGTATACCCAACGAAGGAGGGTTGCAACGCATCGTCACTTAGGCGTGACGCGCATATGTACATGATGCGCCATAAACAACTGGAGCGCTGCATTAGCTTCCGCTCAGTAGCCCTTCTTCCATTTCCACCATAGTTTCCAGGGACGGCGGATCGTGACAGTATGACCCCTTCTTATGGGCACTCCTCCTGGTTTGCCTGGATGATTTCTATGAAACTGATGTAGGAGCCTGGGAGCCTTCACATTCCTTTCGGGTTCCCATGATCTTTCGGACCAGGGATACCCTTTCCAGAGTATGAGGTATTGGACTCTGCCTTGTTTGTACCTGGAGTCCAATATTTGGGAGACCTCATATTCCTGGGTGTCTTCTGGAGTCGGTGTCTTCTTTCTCAGTCGCCTTTTATATGGGTCGAATTTGTATTCATTGAGCAGGGATGTGTGAAATACAGGGTGGACTCTGCGTAAGGAAGATGGCAAAGAGAGTTGGAAGGCTACCAGATTGACACATTTTTCAATTGAGTAAGGACCAATGTATCTTGAGGCAAACTTCCCAGGATGGACCCATCTCGGAAGATGCTTGGTTGACAACCACACTTTATCACCGACTTTCCATTTAGGATTGGGTCTTCTACCCTTGTCGGCCGATCTTTTATTCTTCTGAAGGCTGTCCGACAGATTCTCTTGAACCTCCTTGTGCGTGTCTCTGAGTGTGTGCAGCAGCTGATCGATGGTAGGTAATGAAGTGGGTTGCATGGTAGAAAAAGAGATGTGCCGAGGATGGTATCCATAGGTACACTTGAATGGACTAATTCCGATTGCTGAGTGTACTGTGTTGTTATAAGAAAACTCAGCCACCGGTAATAGCTGATGCCAATCATCCTGTGTTTGGTGACAAAAACACTTATGTATTGCTCGAGGGTGGCGTTAAGATGCTCCGTTTGTCCATTGGATTCGGGATGGAAACCTGAAGATAAAGCTCTTTGGATCTGAAGTTGTTTGCAGAGAGCAGTCCATAATTTCGAGGTGAATTGGGTACCTCTGTCAGAAACTATGGTAAACGGTATTCCATGTATACGCACAATGTCTCTGAGAAAGGCAAGGGCTGTCTCCGAAGCTCACGGAGTGCCCTTCATAGGAGTGAAATGAGCCAATTTGCTAAAGGAATCGACTACCACCATGATTGCTGTGTATCCTGCCGAGTCTGGTAATTCTACAATGAAAATTATCGAGAGGTGTTGCCACGGTCCTGAAGGAGGACCGTCTTGTTGAAGGAGTCCCAAGGGCTTTGCTGTATTATATTTGTTTCTTGCACAGGTGGGACATGAGGAGACGTACTCCTTGGTATCTTTAGCCATCCTAGGCCACCAGAAATGTCAACGTAATAGTTCCATAGTGGCAGACTGACCCTTGTGGCCTGCGGTAGGTATATCATGGCACCATGTAAATGCCTTGGTCCTGAGTTCCTGAGTTGGAAGATACAATCCTTCCTCCCGAAACCAAAGGTTCCCTCTTTGAGTCAAGAGAGGAATAAGGGTGGTGGATGGGTCTTTCTGGGCTTCAAGAACATCTTGTAAGAAAGTGTTTATGGAGTTGATAAAGGTTTTACCCTGCAGTAAGTATTCGTGACCTGAGTACTTTCCTGATTCTTCCCCATGACTTCTAGAAAGAGCATCGGCTAAATGATTTTCCTTCGCTGGTAGATAGGTCAGTTCAAAGTCAAATTGGGAAAAGTAATATGCCCATCTGGCATGGCGGAAATTCATGCATTCCATTTGTTGTAGGATGCTAAGGTTTCTATGATCCGTGCGGACTTGAAAAGGAAACCTTGCTCCCTGCAGAAGATGTCTCCACTCCTCGCAAGCTTGTCGAATGGCAAGGAGTTCCTTTTTGATCACCGAGTAATTCTTCTCACTAGAATTGAGGGTTCTTGAATAGTAAGCAATTGGGTGTTCCAACTGGCCTTCCTTTTTCTGTAAAAGAGCGGCTCCGAGGGCCCCATAAGAAGCGTCAGTGACAATGATAAAAGGCTGTGTCTGGTCAGGTTGGCTAAGTATTGGAGTGGTGGTAAAAGCTTCTTTTAATTGATGGAAGGCTTGATCGGCTTCGATTGACCATGTGAACTTTACACCCTTTTTTAACAGGGCGGTTATTGGTAGGACAATGTTGGAAAACCCGGTGATGAATTTACGGTAAAAATTGGCTAAGCCTAAAAATCGCTGTACATCCTTGACCAAAGCGGGAGTGGGCCACTGGGATATTGCCTTGACCTTGTTAGGATCCATCATCAGTTGGTTTTCCGAAAGTATACATCCCAGATAAGGAACAGAAGAGGCTTCAATCTGGCTCTTTTCAGGTTTTGCGAAGAGATGATTATGTCTGAGCCATTCCAAGACTTCCTTTACATCCAGACGATGCTGCTCAAGGGTCTTTGAGTAGACCAATATATCGTCCAGATACACTACCACCTTGCTGAACAACAAATCAGAGAAAATCTTGTCCATAAACTTTTGGAATAGGGCGGGAGCATTAACTAAGCCAAAGGGCATTACCCTGTACTCAAAGTGACCCAGGGGTGTACGAAAAGCCGTCTTCCATTTGTCTCCTTTATGTATTCTTAGTAAATGATATGCACCCCTGAGATCCAATTTTGTAAACCATTTTGCTCCTTACACAGCCTCCAGAATGTCCTTGATAAGAGGCATCGGGTAGCGGTCTCTGATTGTCTGACTGTTCAGAACTCGATAGTCGATACAGGGCCTGAGCTCTGTGGTACCCTTCTTAGGGATAAAGAACAGAGAAGCCCCTGCAGAAGAGGTTGATTCTCGGATGAGACCATTCTGTAGATTGGTGGCTAAATATTCCCTCAGGGCGTCTTTCTCTGGTAGGGACAACGGGAACATTCTCCCGAACTGAACCTCTGCCTCTGGTTTTAATTCAATTCTACAGTCTTCTGTTCTGTGAGGTGGGAGAGGCTTGGGTTGGATGTCGGAAAAGACATCTGAATACTCCTGGTATTCTTCGGGGATACAAATCACGCTCTTGATGGGCATCGTGTTATTAGCTTGAATTGGCTCAGTCTCTTGAGACAAACAGGTGTGTAAACAGAGGTCAGAGCGGAATTCCAGCGTATTTGCGCTCCAGTCAATGCCGGGATTGTGACTCCTTAGCCAAGGGATTCCCAGGATCACTGGGAAGTGGGCCGCCCTTATCAAGTCAAATGCAATTCTTTCTTGATGGGTGTTCATCCTGACTGTTAATTCATGAGTCTCTTGTTTGATGGGACCCGAGGATAGGGGAGAGCCATCTACCCCTTCCACAGGTATTGGTAGATGCTTACTTCTTCTAGGTATGGCGTGCTTTGTTGACCATTCATCGTCCATTAAATTGCCAGCTGCTCCACAGTCTAGCATGGCCAGGCATTCCACCTTACAGTTCTTCTTCCATTCTAATACCACCTTGGGGATCATGAGCTGGTGTGAGACTTCCTCCACTATGGGTTTTTTTGATACACAGGGATTGGCCCTATAGACCCCTTCCATGTCCCTGTTCACGGATGGAGTTGTTCGTTTCCTGACCTCCTAGGAGGGACCTAAGGACAATCCCTCAGGAGATGCTTGTCAGATCCGCGATACAGGCACAGACTCAAGTCCTTTCGCCGTTTTCTCTCTGCAGCCGTTAGGGGTCCTCTGGTAGTCCCGATTTGCATGGGTTCTTCCGTTTAAGGTTTATTCCTTTCTGGGGTGGTCTGCACACTGGGAGAAGGAAGGTGAGGAGCAAGCAACATGGGTCGTCTTCTTTCTGCCCGGCGCTCCGACAGTCGGAATTCAATTTGTTGAGCTAGGGAAATCAGTTCCTGAAATGATGCAGGTCTAGCAATTCTTGACAGTTTGTCCTTTATCTCCTCTTGTAAACCCCTTCTGAATAAAGTCTGTCTTGCAGAATCTGGCCATCCAGTCTCCTGGGCTATCCTCTGGAAGTTGGTCACATATGTCTGAACGTCAGATGTGCCTTGTTTGGTGTCTAAGAGGTTTTCATAAGACGTAAATAGCACCTCTGGTCTTTCGAACCTGGTCCGGAACTGTTGGATAAAAGTTCCATAAACAGTGAGGGCTGGATCGGCATTGGTGACCAGCGAGGTTGCCCAGGCCAGGGCATTACCCGTTAAGTTTGAGACAACAAATCCGACTTTGGCCCGGTCTAATTCAAACATCTTGAGAAGCGAAAAGTGAAGTAAATTTGACAGGCGTCCAGAAATTCTTTAAGTCTTTTGGGATTCCCGTCGTATTTGCCGCATGGCAAGGATACTGGTGGGAGATCTCCCCGATCTTCTTCTCTACGTAGGAACTGTTGTCTTAACGCAGCATTGTCTGCCTTCAATGCATTGTTCTCTGTTTCTAAAGTCTTTGGGCCTCATTACACGGATGGCGGTAAGGATTTACCGGTACCGGTAAAATACCGGTACCGGTAAATCCTTACTGCCTTACTACGAGGTCCCTTTGCGGGTTGGGGGATTTAACGCCTGCTTTTTGCAGGCGTTAAAAACCAACCCGCAAAGGGACCCAGGGAGCTAATTACGGTACCGCAATTTGCGATACCGTAATTAGCGCCTTCCCCATTCCCATTGAGCCCTATGGGCCAAAAATGGGAATGGGGAAGGGCAATGGTGGAAGGGGGAATTACCGCCCCGCCAACCTTGGAATGGGGCGGTGATTCCTCTTTCCGCCAAGGCGGTGCCGGTATTTTACCGGCATGAACCATGGCGCTAATAGCGCCATGGTTCTCCGCCATCCGTGTAATGAGGCCCTTTATTTTGACTGTAATACCTTGCATGGCTTTAACAAGCTCTTGGTATTGTTCTAAACTGGCCATCTCTAGGCGTTGCAAACTGTCAGGAATGTGGGGTAAACTATCCAAGAATAATTCTTCTGACCCAGATTCCCCTTCCTCCTCACCTGTCCGTGATTCCTCGGATGAGCCTTCTGAAGATATCTCCCTCCGGCTTCTCCAGGCGTGCTCTGGCTTTTTTGGACGAGTCTTAGGAAGAGCCCCTCCGGAGGCCACCCTGCCTAATAGCAGCCGGCCCGGCAGTGGGAACCTCCAGAGGGACCGCCCCACAACCAGGGAAAAGCAAGGCTGAAAAACCCTGGGACGATGTTAAACTGTGGTTCTTGAATGCAGTCGACTTCGTGGGATGAAAAAGGCGTATCCAGTCTTTCAGAAGGTGATGAAGAGGATACGCAAATGTGTGTTAACAGATGCATTGTAGGAACACAAGGTAAGAGTAAGGGGAAAACTCTGAGAAGGCTCGGAGCGGAAGAACGCTCCGAAGGAAAGCGGAGCGCAGAGGAGGGGCAGAATGGCGGCCGATAAATCAGAACGAACCGCTAGGAGAAAGGGAGGAAGGAGGCACAGAGAAGACAAAGCAAGGAAGGCAGGAAGGCAGCGGGAACCACCAGAACAGTGGACGGAGAACAAGCGTGTATACCCAAAGAAGGAGGGTTGCAACGCATCGTCGCTTAGGCGTGACGCGTATATGTACGAGATGCGCCATAAACAACTAGAGCGCTGCATTAGTTTCCGCTCAGTAGCCCTTCTTCCATTACCACCATAGTTTCCAGGGACGGCAGATCGTGACATAAACTGGCCTGCAGCCTCCTTCAAAGGCATTATTGACTCTGTATCCGCACCAAAAGAAAGTCTTTATTCAAGCCTGCATAACCGTGGCATCAAACAACATGGCTGAACTTTTCAAAGTCTGCAAGGAACTGGCCAACCCTACAGCAACCTCTTCTTCTGTCACAACCACCCAGGACCTTTGCTTAGCCCTGGCTGCACACTTCACCACAAAAACCCAAGACATCCTTTCCACCCTCTCTTCCACACCACAGTATACACCAACACCAGATCCTCCGTTGGCCCCCCTCCACTCACTCTCCCTTCGCTCTAACCTGTCACACCGGATGAGGTCACCAGACAAGTCTGATCTATGAAGGTGTCATCCAAACTGGTGCACCCCTGCACCTTTCAAAACCATTAAAGACAATATTGACTCCCTTGCCAAAACCTTGGCTGATCTCTGCAATCTCTCCTTTTCCATTGCAGTTTTCCCAACTGCCCTTAAGCACTCCTCTGTGCACCCTCTGCTCAAAAACCCTCTGACGACCCCTCCATTCCGGCAAACTACCACCTTATCTCCATCACTCCTTTCCTGGGCAAACTCATGGAGTAATTTGCTATCTCTCAGCTGACCCTCCACACTGAATCTATTGGTTGCTTACATGACCATCAATCTGGCTTTAGCGCATCCAGAGGCACAGGAACTGCTGTTCTGAACATCCATAAAGACCTGTTCTCAAATCTTGATACTAACATTCCCTCTATCCTCATTCTCCTTGACTTCTCCTCTGCCTTCGACACGGTTAACCACAACATCCTGATCGCATGTCTCTGTGACACCCTGGGAATCACAGGTCAGGCTCTGGTGTGATTAACCTCCTTCCTCTCTGACCGCCCATCCCAGGTGGAACTCGGAGCCTTTCACTCAACTATCACTCTCTCAACCTGTGGTGTTCCCCAGGGATCTAACCTATGCCCCAGGTTCTTTAACATCTACATGGCTTCCCTGGCATGTGTGCTTGCCATTTTCACCTCTAACTTCCAGTGCTACGCGGAAGACACACAACTATCTTTCAGTATACCCTCAGCCGCCTCTTACTGCTTGCTCAAATCTGACTGTCTGTGCGCTATTCAGTCATGGGGCCTCATTACGAGGTGGGCGGTAAGGTTTAAGGGACACCGGAAAGGAGACCGGTACCGGTAAACCCTTACCGCCCTATTCCGAGGTCCCTTAGCGGGTCCCGCTATGGGTGCCTGGTTTTAGCAGGCACCCTTAGCGGGAGCCACTAAGGGACCAGGGAGCTAATAACGGGCCCGCTATTAGCGGGCCCGTTATTAGCTCCATCCCCATTCCCATTGAGCCCTATGGGGGCTCGAATAGGAATGGGTAATGGTTCTCGGATTGGGGACTTACCGGGTCTTCCAAGGTTGGAATGACCCAGTAACTCCCTATTTCACCAACCCCGAGCCGGAATGTGGTAAGGGGGTAGCCATGGTGCTAATAGCACCATGGCTACAGCCTACCTCGTAATGAGGCCCATGGTGTTGTAAACAAGGTGCTAAGACCCCGATCGTGCTTTTCTTCACCTCTTCCTTTCTATGAGGCTCTCCTGGACGTTCTGGGACCCTCTGTTGCTCTTTAGGGCTCTCTGGTATTTCAGCAAAGTATTTCAAGCATCGGGCAGGGAGACGGAGTCAGGTTCACAAAAGACTTCAGGTTTTAGTCACGCCAGACTGACACCAACAGCATAGTTGTCAAGTACACAAACCCCTGCTCCCTTCTGAAAACGGACCTTCTGTTTTCATACGTTTCAGAGCAAAAGAGTTGAACCCCTCCCTTTTCTAAACATGTCTAGGCAAAACTCTTCATTGAACATATTCGTGCACAAGGCAATTATTCCTTATCTGTTTAAACCTTCAAAATGAAATACATTCTGGCACACATCCTAGGACTTTACCGGCCACACTACCCCAAATATGGTCATGCAGCTGCTTCCCTTGCCTAAAATTTCAGACATAGCCTAATTAACTGTCTGGTTTCAGACTGCTCATCTGATTCCTGCAAGGCATGGCGGCCTTGAATTGTTAAACTCTGGGCTGACTCATGCAGTCACTGTCTACAGATAGTCGCTTCATTTAATACATTCCTTTTACTCATATAAAGGCATTGGGCCTCATTATGACCCAGACGCTAAGTGTTTAACGGCGCCGTAAACGGCTGCGGTGCCGTTAAACACCTAATGCCTAATTACGAGGTCCCTTTGCGGGACCCGACCTTAACGGCTGGTTATACCAGCCGTTAAAGTAGGGACCCGGAAAGGGACCTTGGTGCTAATTACGGTACTGCAATTTGCGGTACCGTAATTAGCGCCTTCCCCATTCCCATTGAGCCCTATGGGGCAAAAATGGGAATGGGGAAGGGCCATGGCGGCATGGGGAATTAACGCCCCACCAACCTCGGAATGGGGTGGTAATTCCCCATTCCACCATGGCGGACTCCGGCACGGACCATGGTGCTAATAGCACCATGGTTTAGCGCAGGAGTCCTAATGAGGCCCATTGTCAGTTAAAGGCATTGGGCCTCATTCCGACCCTGGCGTCAACCAAGGCGCTACTAGCGCCTTGGTTGACGCCATTATCTTACCGACTCCGCCATGGTGAATGGCGGAATTACCGCCCCATTCCAAGGTTGGCGGGGTCGGTAATTCCCCATTCACCAAGGGCCCTTCCCCATTCCCATTTTTGCCCCATAGGGCTCAATGGGAATGGGGAATGGCTTTTCAAATGGGGACTTACTGGTCCCGCAATGGTCGGAATAGACCGGTAAGTCCCCATACCACCAAGTCGGTGGCGGTACCGGTATTGGTGCTAGTCATGGTGCTAATAGCGCCATGACTAGCACCAACCTCGGAATGAGGGCCAATGACTTTCAACCATATACATGTCCACCCTCCTTGATACTTATCTAAAAAACACCCTATCACAATCCTACAATTTGTCACATACTAACACATTGTTATTCTTAAAACAAAACATGTAAACTATTTTTATCTTCTTCCCTTTAAACCCCACTTCATTTTTCCATTTTCTTTAAACTAACTGTATGGGCCTCATTACGACCCTGGCGGTAAGGGGTTAGCGCCATCGTTAGCTGCGCCGACCCCTTACCGCCAATCACGAGTTCCCTTTCCGCCATGGCGGTTTTTACACCTGCTTTTAGCGGGTGTAAAAAACCATGGCGGTAAGGGAACTTGGTGTTAATTACGCCACCGTAATTTACGGTGGCGTAATTAACGCCTTCCCCACTCCCATTATGCCCTATGGGGCAAAAATGGGAATGGGGAAGGGTAAATGGGGATTGGGGATTTACCGCCCCGCCAAGGTCGGAATGGGGCGGTAAATCCCCTTACCGCCATGGCGTTAACGTAGTTAGCACCATGGCGGTAAAGTCACGGCCCTGGCGGTAACTTTCCGCCAGGGTCGTAATGAGGCCCTATGCCTTAGATAATTTCACAGCCATTGTGAGACTCGAGAGGTTGGTCAAGCTTTGAGATAACCCATTAGCCCATTGTCTCTTCGTATGTCATATCTTGTCTGCAACTCCCACCCCAACAAAATATAATCTCTCGTTCATCTTCTTCTTCTGCCCATGCATATATATATAAAGTTTTCAAACTGTATTTTTCCGTCTTGTTCCCACATTTTCTTCTTCTGTATCTTCCACGTTACTTATCTTAGTTTGGCATCGGTGGACCGTCTGTGTCCTGTCACCTTTGTCCTTTCTTTTGAGCTGTTTTCACAGTCAGTCTCCCAGGTTCTTTGATGCTTAGACCTGGAGTCCATTGTCTTTTTTTCCTTTTTCACAAAGAGTTCACTTTTTCTCGAGTGTCTCTCTTTCAATAATACATTGTTCAAATGAGTCCAAAAGAGGGGATGTTTCAGCGTGGGGACACAGGGTTGGGGGAGTCTTTTGCAGACCCAATTCAGATGATCAACTTTGCATCGGGCGTTCACTGAGTTTCTCTACGACCTCCCTCTTTCCTCACACCGTTCGATGTTAATTTCCCAAGGCATACAGGTCCCTCTATGTATACCTATAATATAAAAGTGAATGAGTTTCTTTTGTAAAATAAACATGTCTCTTCTATTTAACACATTTTCTACCAAACCATTTCCTTAAAAATCCTCTTATTCACATTCCAACTCTCATACCCTACCTCCTAAAAAAATTGCAAGACGTTCCCTCTTATTGAACACCCCTGCCTCCTAGAAAAGCTACAAGTCATTTTCATTTAAACATTTCTTTTTATGGGTAATTCCTGCCTCATAAACAAAATACACCCCCATCTTTCGCTCTGTTTCAGCCGGCTAGAACCTGAGTTTGTTTAAAAATAGAACCATTTGTTCTCCATGGGACACATTTTTCCCTTGAGGGTGACACATGCAACCCTAAGTAGACAAAAACAACAATTAAAGAAAGACGTCTTCTTCTTTTCTGGTCTTCTAGGCACGTCTGTAGCAGATGACAGAAACGTCCTTGGGGATCCCTGTTGTCTGTAGAAAGTCAAAATAGGAACAAAAGTCATTCATGCACTGGCAAGGTGTCAGGTTTTCTTCCCAACTTCAACCCTTTCCTCCTTTTCTGCTATCAAAAAAATACTTTCTGGATCATTCTCCCTACTCGTTGGTGCACATAAACAACTTATTTTAACCCACCCCAGAGGATGCTTAGTTTAGGCTTGGTTCTTTGCTCAGCTTAGCTGCATGTGCTTCCTGGTTAGCTGTAAGTGCTTCCTCAGCTCAGCAGTAAATACTTGCTCCTTAGCAGCCATTCTTCCTTTTTTCTTCTTGTCTTTGGTTGGACCATGGCCTTTGCTTGTGTTTTGCGTTCATCCTATGGAGACAAAACAGAGGCGTTTCGCTACACACCATCCATGCCTAACTTAATCTAGTCTACCCCTGTTTTTCGAGACTATGGCACCAATTCTTACTATGTGCCTCAATTTTTTATCATACCCAACAATGTTTGCCTCTTCTAATAATTGCATACCCCTATCACATCAACCTTCTTTGACATTATGAACACAAAAAATAATTACTCACCTTCAATTTAACTTCTGTTTTCTGTGGGTGTCTGAAATGGCCATGCTGTCATCTATTATCTACTCTTTCCACACCTGATTGTACCTATCTTGGGAAAAATAGCTGAACACTTGAAGACATTGGGCCTCATTACGAGTTCGGCGGTAGCCATGCCGCTATTGGCGACATGGCTGCCGCCGAAATCGCGTCCGTGTCCGGGGCCTCGGAATGAGGACTACCGGGCCATTCCGAGTTCGGATGGCATGCACCACACTTAGAATTGTGAACCTAGCTTGCGTCGCATCTAGATAAAAATATGATTCTTAGCATGCACCACACTTAGAATTCTGAACCTAGCTTGCGTCGAATCTAGATAGAAATGTGACTGTCAGCATGCATCACACTCAGGATTCTGAACCCTAGCTTGCGTCGCATCTAGATAGAAATGTGACTGTTAGCATGTACCGCACCTAGATGGAATCCCACAATTGCAAGGACAGCAATGCCAACTAACCAACCAACTAACAATTCCATCCCTCTGCATACACCTCTCAAACTATCACCAAACACAACCACAAGCCTAAAATGCAGCAATCCGCACAAACTTCACAACAATGCAACAACAAAACAAACCACACATAGACTTGCACAACAGCACACAATGACTACGGACCATAAAACACCCCAAGCCCAGCCAACGGACCTATCGGGCTGAGGCTGCCAACAGCACATCACTGCTCTCTTGCACTTTTCCAGCTTATTCCCACTAACCCACCCCCTCTCCTCCCCATTTTTCAGAGCCGCCAGAGCGCCAAGGGACCACTACGGTGGTGATAGTGCGCGGTACAAATGTCCTTTAACATTAACATTAACATTGTCAGTTAAAGGCATTGGGCCTCATTCCGGGTTTGGAGCTTACCATGGAGTAATTAGCTCCATGGTTGCCTCCGAAACCGTCCCAAATCCGACATGGTGAATGGAGTAATTACCGGTCCATTCCAGGGTTGGAGGGACCGGTAATTCCCCATTCAACTTTTGCCCTTCCCCATTCCCATTTCTGCCCCATAGGGCTCAATGGGAATGGGGAAGGAGGTAATTATGGCACTGTAAATTACGGTACCGTAATTACCTCCGAGGTACCTTTGCGGGTCCCGTACTTAACTCCTGCTAAAAGCAGGAGGTAAGGAAGGACCAGCAAAGGGAACTCAGAATACGGAGGTAAGAGATTACCAGCATCGGCACCCTTACCGGTGCCGGTAATCCCTTACCTCCAACCTCGTAATGACCCCCATTGTCAGTTACATAAATGTTAGAGTTCTAACTAAGCTATTAGTGCCATGGTTCATGCCGGTAAAATACCGGCACCGCCTTGGTGGAAAGGGGAATTACCACCCCATTGCAAGGTTGGCGGCCGGTAATTCCCCCTTCCACCATTGCCCTTCCCCATTCCCATTTTTGGCCTATAGGGCTCTATGGGAATGGGGAAGGTGCTAATTACGGTACCGCAAATTGCAAAAAGCAGGCGTTAAATTCCCCAACCCGCAAAGGGACCTCGTAGTAAGGCGGTAAGGATTTACCGGTACCGGTAAAATACTGGTACCGGTAAACCCTTACCGCCTACCGTGTAATGAGGCCCTAAATCACTGCCTGGCTTTAAGTGGGGGGGCGGCTGTCCCCTACTGCATTCAGTTGTTGGTACCTCATCTTCATTTCGGCACCTTCATTACAGTGTGCTGACGACCTCTGCCTCAATACCATTAAGACCGAGATTGTTTGCATTGGGACACCTGCTCCCACTTTCCCACTTTCACTCTGGCTGGCCTCCCTTGGGTCTGCGCCTGCACCCACCTGTGATGCAAGAAACCTTGGGGTCTTCTTTGACTCCACTCTCTCCTTCTCCTCTCACATTTTGGACATCTCTAAAAAAATCTAACTATCAGCTACACCTCCTCAGAGGTATTCTACCTTTTCTCACTTTCCCCCAGCGGCTCACTGTCTCCAGAACCCTGGTTCTCCCCGGCTGGACTATTGCAACAGACTCTTCCTCAACCTCCCTTCTTCTGCCCTGTGCCCTCTGCAACTCATCTAGAACAGAACCCTGAGACTTATCCTTGGCCTCAAGACAAGGGACCACATCTCTTTAGCACTGAAATCCCTTTACTGGCTCCCTGAGGCTGCAAGGATCAAGTTCAAGATCCTCTGCATTGTTCACAAGGCTTTCTGGGGCCCAGGTCCTACCTACCTGTAACGCTGCCAACCTAAATACTGTCCCTCACAAGCCCTTTGCTCATCTACCTCCAACCTTCTGAGAGTGAGCCAGTTCTCCAAGCAGAGATTTGAAGGGAAATCCTTGTTCTCAGCAGGTGCCTCTCTCTAGAATAGCCTCCCTGACACCCTCCGTCTTGAGGCGGTCTCCTTAAATTCCAGAAACTCAAGACCTTCCTCTTCTCCTCTTCCTTCTCTCTCTCCCTCTACCCTGCTAAGCTAGTTCTCTGTTCTTTCCCTCTTTTCCTCCTCTTCCTTACAGCTTGCTGACTGACCCCCTGGTGTACCTCAAAGTCTCACAGGTCCCTGCCACCCCAGTCAGTCCTCTTTCGCACTTGCCTCAGGGCCATACCCCACCGACACTCACTGCACTTGAGAAATGACCCAAGAGAGTGGCTCTCTTTGCAATTACCCCAGTCTCAACCGACCGGGTACACTTATCCTCCCCTTCCCTGTGACCTTCTGTGCACTTGCACGATCCGCACGCACCGCGCCTGAAGATCGTCTGTCTGTTCTCCCTTGTCTTCACCCCTTAATTGCACTGGTAAAACAGCAGAATCGCCATCAGGCCTATTTGCTCTATCTCAAACTGTTAAATATTTTTTTTATACACTTACTCTGCCTGTGCAGACTATTATCGTCTCAGAATTTCAAGGGCTCTGAGCGACTGTTGTTATTTCCCCATGTTCCCACCCTCCTTGAGCACTTTCAAACACTTGCCTGTTTAGGCGCAATATAAATAAACAATACTGTACCAATACCAAAGTAGAAAGTACTCACACGGACCTCCATTGAGTTAATAGGTGCATGTCCCCCTGTCTCATCAAGTTTCTTCAAAATAGGAATATGTCCCATTTTTTTAAAATCTCCATTTAAATGGATCCTTATAAGAAGACTTCTCTGTAAAAGGGAGACTGATTGTCAAATTACAGCTGTAATAAACCACATGTGATGGAGAGGTAGTATTATCATAAGCATCTCTTATTGCTGCCAGAAAATCAAACAAAATATAGAGGAACAGAGGAAAGACATTTTTTAGAAATAATAGTGTGTATTAGAAGAAAGGAACGGTTGCAAAAAAAGGGAAATACAATGACGGCAAAGAAAATAATAGAAGTGTTAGAAAGGTTACGTGCTCATGATGCGCCCACATTGTTCCTAGTGTGCCGCCACTTACACTGATCATCAGTTCTGCACCCATGTAATCTGGCAAAAGAGTCCCCAAATATCACTGAAAAATATTAACTATACACCTTTCTACTGCAGTGGCTGCAATTCCACTAAAATAGCAGCGACAGTTTAAATATACTCGAAATCTAGCCTGACCAATATTACAAAATCAATAATATTTTTATACAACACTTCATGCCAGATTCCTCTAATTTCTAAGCATTGCAGTAATTGCTGTTATCCTTGCCCATTTAATGTTACTGACCTTGAAAGAATGAAGTCCTGAGTCAGCCCTTCATCCTTCATCACTACCTATGCCAGACTGAATGGCATTCAAGCATTCGAGGTGAATTTGCCATGTAATGTAACTGTCTTTTGGCAATCTGAGATAGGAATGAAATATTGGACATGGTAGGCAGAAACTAGGTTGGCTCTAACCAGGTCCGTCTATAGGTAGGTGCTCAGAGATGGCGTTCGAACTCGTCTTTCCCAACTGTCATTGCCAGTTCCAATATGCATCTCAACCCAATGTACCTTGTCACAATGAAAAAAGTGATGTAGTTTGATTGGTGGCGCCCAAAGGTCAGTAATCAGGGCATACGTTTACTAACAGCAAGGCCGAATATTCAAATCCCATGTTGGCTACAAAAATACTCAAACTGGCGGGTTGGCTTTTGTGAGGAAATAGGTCAACATTTTAGTTTTCAGTTTTTTTGGTGTTAAAATATTGATTTAGCTTTATTTTCATTATATATGACACAGATAGAGGGAGGCAGATATGTTTATCGGTATCAGGTAATCTTATCCCCACCAATAATATCACCATATATCTGCTCGTTGGGAAACGGCATAAGCGATATTATTGGTGGGGATAATTTATGGGGTAAATGGGAGCAGGGGTTGCGGGGGTGTCCATGGGTTAATATCGCCGCAAAAAAAATAGAGCCATTCTTGTATGGTGATATTTTTGGTGGGATATTAACACATGGAACCTGTTTATCTCAACTGGCATTGCTATTTCCCAGATGCAACTTCAGCATCTATACTTTTGACGGACATGTTGTGATAAAAAATGTAACCTTTCTAAAGGGTGACCCAGTAGCGCAGTGGTCACAGCATGGGTTTATATACATCAAGGTTGCAAGTGAAAGCTCCTCATTGGCTTGAAAACTCCCAAGCAGGTAGTTTGAGGTGTCTGTTGGGAAAGCATATGTCACATTTTTAGTTTTTAATGGTTTTGCTCAAATAAACACATTGGGCATCATTACGAGTCAGCCGGTCCAGAAAGAACTGTGGTGGTAAATCCGCCATCACCGTTCTTTCCGGACCAGCTGATTAACAGTCCTGCAGGCGGGAGGTGTCACTGCCGTTAGGTCTGACCTGGCGGGTTTAACACCACCCGCCTGCAGGCGGACATGGAAACACTGGCACCATTACAGCATGGTGCCGGTGTTTCCACTTCCCCATTCCCATGGAGTCCTATGGGACTCCAAGGGAATGGGGATTAACAGAATTCCGCCTCCGGAATTACTCGGTGACCGGGGTTGTAATGCCCCAGTGATTCCGGCAATCACAGAGGCGGAATGGCAATACAAGTGTGGTGGTAACATGCCGGAATTTCAAGCACGGTTACTGCCGGACTCGTAATGAGGCCCATTGTTTTATCCTTATTTTCATTGCATATGATCTGTGAGAGAGAAGCATATATATGGAGCGCAACTGTCATTGTGAGTTCCCAGATGCATCTTCATATATTACAATTTTGACAGCCATGTCATAATGAAAATGGATCGGTGCTCGAAGGAGAGAATTAATAGTGAAGTGAACAGAGAATGGGGTCATCAACAGTAAGGTTATAGGTTCAATTCCCTGGTTGGCTAAATCAATTCTCTAAATGGTAGGTTGAGCTGTCCATTGGGAGAAAGTAGGCCTTATTTTTAGTTTTAGTAGGTTTTTATTGTTATAAAAACATTGGTTTATCTTCATTTTCATTGCAAAGTACTCGGACAAGATGAAGCAGATATGTGTACCCCATTTGTCATTGTGAGTTCGCATATGCATCTTCATCCTTCACAATATTGTCAGCCACATCACAATGATAAAAGCTGTGCTTTCTAAAGGGAAAACCAATATCTCAGTGTTTGGAGCATAGGTTACCAGTATCAAGATTGTAGCTTCAAGACCATCATTGGTTAGAATATACTCAAGCTGGTTGGTAATTGGTAGAAAGTGGGTCCTATTTGCAGTTTAAAAGAAATTTTTTTTTCTGTTACAAATTCATTGTTTTATCTTTTTTTCATTACAAATTGCTTAGTGAGAAGGAATCAGTTATGTGTATCCCAACTGGCTTTGCTAGTTCCAATATGCATCTTCATCTATTACAACTTCGACAGCCATATCATATTGAACAAAGACATGTTTTTTAAAGGGAGGCAAACTATTTGAATGGTTAGAACATGGGCATACCATTAGCAAGTTTGCATGTTCAAGTTCCGGACTAACTTAAAGTGCTCAAACCTCTAGCTAGAACTGTCCAATCAGAGAAAATATGTCAAATGCTGAGTTTTTGGTGGTTTTCCTGTATACATATATTAATGTCTCTTTATTTTCATTACAAACGGCTCCGCGAGAAGCAGATATCTTTATCCCAAGTTGCATTTTTAGTTCCCAGAAGCCTCTTTCTCCATGACTTCTTTGACAGACATGTCATTATGGAAAAAGCTATGATTCTGTTTCCCAAAATATTATAACTCTTAAACATGTAATCAGTAACTCTCTCAAAGAAATTGTTTATGGAAATCCGAAAACTGTTCAATGGGTTCTTGTGGGGGAGTGGACCTCACCCGAAAATTCCGATGTCTGTCCTATGTTCTGTAGATATGATATGGTATTTGTAACGCGCCTATACACAAGATGAAGGTTGGTTTAACCTCCCTGATGTCAGAACATATCATGCTGCCTTCTCTCTACTTTGCCTTCTTCACTGGCTTAATGTTATTTTGGGGAACACTCCCATGTCGGTGACTATAGAAAGAGGCTCATTTTCTCTAATATTTCTGGATTGCCTTTAAACGATGAACAGTAGTCTTCAAATGGACGGGGAAAAAACACCTACAGTGCGTCACAGAAAGGAAATATGCAAATTAGGTTACTGGAACAAAATATTTGTTATCCGAAGAGTCATGAATATGGAAAAACCCAGCAATCACGTCCAATAATACATTGCTTCAATGGCGCTTTTGGGAAACTGCTGGCATATGGTACCTCAAACTTATCCTTAATGGAAATTCCGTGGTAGAGTTTGGCTTTCTGCGATTTAAGTCCAAGTTATGTGCTGCAGAAGCAGCGAAATTCAATGTATTGCAAAGTATAATCATATCCATTCTGTCTCCTATGAATGCTAGAATTCAAGACCCTCCTGAATTATACTCACTATCCGGGAAATGCTCTCTTTCGGCATCAGTGGTGTACAGACAACTTTCTGCTGTTCCTGAGTCACCTATGGATAGATATGAGTAAAAGATATGGGAGTTAGAGGTTGAAAGTTTGTAAAAAATATGAAGAAAATGTAAATTAGACCTGGACTTGCGCCACACTCAGCAGATCATTATCCATTGCCTGTACTGCTCGCCATGGAAAATGAAACATTTTAAACTTTTACAGTCGTCACTTACTGGTCTTGCAAAAAGGAGGTGGGTTCTAATGTGCATGTGCTCTGGAGTTGTGACAAGGTCCGCCATACGGGGATAAAGTTCTTTCTCGCATGGAGTTGGTTATATAATTTGCATTGCCGTGGTGTACCCCGTTGTTTTGTATATTGGGCCTCTTTCCAAAGGACCTGAAGATCTCCAAGGGAATAAAGATCTGTGTGTATAAAGCTCTATTACTAGCAAAAATGCTAATTCCGAAGAAATGGAATAGTAGTGAGAAGCCTCAGCATAAAGATTGGATCCAATACACTACGAAAAATATGGTTATAATATCCATGTAATGTGATATACATTTCATTCAAGAATCAGTCACCATATGTATTGTTAATATCAGTGTGTATAGCCCTATATTACCAAATTACTATGAATGCAAGCAGACGTCCAAGGCCAAATGATAAGTTATTATAAAGCACTTACGCTTAAGCGCTTTATATAGAACATATACACATACAATTTCACCTAACTTGTGTTGGTACTCATTTATCAACCTCAGAAGGATGAAATGCTGAGTTGGCCTTGCTGGGCTTCGAAGCTGCAACTTGCAGATCACACACACATCGCAGCAGCGAGCGCTAGAGTTAAATGAGCAATTACATGTCCAAATTACACTCTGTAGTCGGTACCATTAAGCTGGTAACTGAGATTCATCTGCAGTTCTGGTGCAAAGTGGGCCACATTTCAAGACTGCAAGCCTGCATGGATCTACTTTTCAGGCTTCAGAGGTTGGCAAAATGCATGCCATTGGGAGGGTTCATAACTGTGTATTAAAAGATATGGGGGGTAATTCATAGAATTCAGCGCACAAGTGGTGCACGCGGCTGGCGCACAGTGTGCGTGTGTGATAGTCTGCGCCAGCCGCGTGCGCTAAAATCCATTTCCGCGCACAGCGTATTCATGGATTTCAACATCCATCACCAGCCGTGGCGCAGAGTGGCGCAGCGACCCTGCAGCAGCGCCAGTTACGCCCCCAAAAACGCCCCTAGTGCAAGGAAAAGCATTCAAAATCCTCAATCCAGCGCAAAGGGCTGCAGCAAACGCCGAGCGGGGAGCGTGTATTACTGGGGTTCGCGGGAAGTCCTACACGCGATTGGCCTGGGTACGTGTATTTCAGGGGTGCGCGGGAAGTCCTACATGCGATTGGCCTGGGTACGTGTATTTCAGGGGTGCGCAGAAGTCTTACACGCGATTGGCCTGGTTACGTGTATTTCGGGGTTGCGCGGGAAGTTTCACAAGCGATTCCAGCAGGGTATGTGTATTTCGGGATGTGCGGGAACTTCCACACGCGATTTCAGCAGGGTACATGTATTTCAGGGTGCGCAGGAACTTCCACACGCGATTTCAGCAGGGTACGTGTATTTCGGGGTGCACGGGAACTTCCATGCGCAATTTCAGCAGGGTACGTGTATTACGGGGTGCGCGGGAACTTCCACATGCGATTTCAGCAGGGAACGTGTATTTCGGGGTGCGCGGGAACTTCCACACGCCATTTCAGCAGGGTACGTGTATTTCGGGGTGCGTGGGAACTTCCACACGCGATTTCAGCAGGGTACGTGTATTTCGGGGTGCGCGGGAACTTCCACACGTGATTTCAGCAGGGAACGTGTATTTCAGGGTGCGCGGGAACTTCCACACGCGATTTCAGCAGGGTACGTGTATTTCGGGGTGCGTGGGAACTTCCACACGCGATTTCAGCAGGGTACGTGTATTTCGGGGTGCGCGGGAACTTCCACACGTGATTTCAGCAGGGTACGTGTATTTTGGGGTGCGCGGGAACTTCCACACGCGATTTCAGGAGGGTATGTGTATTTCGGGGTGCGCGGGAACTTCCACACGCGATTCCAGCAGGGTACGTGTATTTCGGGGTGCGCAGGAACTTCCACATGCGATTTCAGCAGGGTACGTGTATTTCGGGGTGCGCGGGAACTTCCACACGCGATTTCAGCAGGGTACGTGTATTTTGGGGGTGCCGGGGAGTCCTACACGTGAATTGGCAGGGTGGGTCCTCCCAGGTGTCCCCTCTACACCCTCCACGGCCCCTGCAGGCAGCCCACACCACAGGGGACTACCCCGCACCCCTTGTCATGTCCCTCAGGCAGCCCATCCAACATGGGCATGCCCCCAGCCAAGCCACATGTCAGCTTGCACTCTGATCACCAACGCATGACCCCCTGCACCCCCACCCCCCAGCAGTGCAGGGCACCTGCCAGCAGGCCCCCACTCATGTCCCACTCATGTCCCCCTGCACCCCCACCCCCAGCAGTCAGGGGCACCTGCCAGCAGGCCCCCACACATGTCCCCCAAACACCACACCATGACTATACAGACCCATGGCCCTAATGCCAACCCAAATCCCACCCCTCCACCCCCCAGTGCAAACACCCAACGAACCACTGCACCCACTCCCTAGTAAATCACCCATTCCATGATAGTCTGAAAAGAACCAGCATGCCCATCAGCAAATGTCCTACAGAGCCACACAGTTGCAACACATGACTGTGCCAATGCTCATGGAGACATGCACCAAAATCATCACTGTACACCACACCAATAATGTTGAATAAAGAAATGTATTAAAAAGTATAACAAATGTCAAAAATGAAAAGCACACATGCAAATGAAGACATAATTTTTGAAATAAGAAAAAGAAAGTCAAATCCAAGCAAGAAAAGAAATCCAAAACATGAAAAAATATAAGTGGTGCATCCCCAAAGTCCATAGAACGAAATCCAAAGATGGAAAGCATAAAAAAACATTACTCCATGTGAATATGACTAAAAGAAAGTATATACATGTCCTGAAAATTGAAAACGAAAGTCTGAAGGGTCCATTATCCCAAAAGCAAATGAAACCTACCAAGAACCCTATCTAAAATACAACTATTTACAAAAAGTGGAGCAAAGTCCGTGGACTCTAAATCATAATAATAAAGAAATGAAACCTAAACCTAAATAACTATATACAAAGGCGGCAGGCTAGTCCGACGGCTCACTGGTTGATGTCATGGGCCAGGGCATCATCGAACTCCTGTTCAATGGCTTGGAGGCGGGCATGTTCCCTGGCCCCAAAGAATCGCAGGGATAATGCGGTGTTCAGCTCCAACTCCCTGCGAATACCCTTGAGGCACTCAGCCCGCCTCAGCGCCCTCCGCATGGAGTTCTCCGCCCTGACCATTGTGAGCCGTTCCTCCTCCGCCCGCCGCCGCTCCGCACCTATCTGCTGGCCCAACCGCTCCCACACGGAAGACACTCCCATTCCAGGGTTCTCCTGCCCTCCGGCCGATGCCTGCCCCCCTGATGTTGATGGCCCGAGCCATGATGCCTCCCACGTCGAGCCTGCCGTTGCCTCCGACGCAACTGCCTCTGCCAGCACAACGGCATCCAGGCTGATGGAATCCACCAACGCCGTCGTGCACATGCCCTGCCCGATGATGCCGTCACATCCTCCATCTGCTGGGGTCCAGTTGCTGGTGTGTCCACCCCTTCTGGACCTCCGACTCCCGACTGTGGCAGGGATGAGATCCCCACCGAGTTGGCTGCGTTGGTTGGGGCAGGTCCACAGAGGGCCCTGGTGGCATATGGGCCGGAAGACGGCATGGGGAACGACTGGCGCATAGCCTCCACAGAGGAGGAGAGGGTCGCCAGAGTGGTCGACACATGTACGAAACCCCCGACCATGGCCGCTCCCAACTGGGCCACGTTGGCACGGTGCTCTTCGTGATGACGTGCGTGGTCCCCCCAGGAAGCATGCACGTCATCACGAATGACACCCGTGTGCAACGCGACACCAATCAGGACCTTCTCCATACGGCCAGGGGTCCCCTCGTCCGCAGGTGGAGGGGAGTCAGATGACATGGACATCCCCCCTACCTGCGGACGGGCCTGGGATGGGGCATCCCTGCTGGTGCATGGTGGTGCAGTCACAGTGTCAGGGACAGTGATATGCACAGGCCCCTCCACGGCGACCTGTGCTGCCTCCTGCCCCTGCCCCTGGACTGCACCACTTGCACCAGCAGGGATGCCCCCACCAGGCCCCATGTGCGGCTGAGTAGCGGCCTCTTCCTCCTCTGTGGAAACCACCAACCTGGATGGCTCCACACCGTCTTCCGCCATTGCAAGCACCTGTGGGGGCTCACCCACCCCTTCCGCTGCAGCCGTGGGGGCATCCCCGCCGCTTTGCTCCACAGCGCCGTCTCCGCCCTCTTCTTCACTTGGCGCTGTGTAGAGGGAGACATAGAACACAAGCATCAGGGTACTGTACAATGGTCCCCTAGAAAGGAAGCAATAGCAGATGAGTGGCACTGTCAAAGATCACTTCCATCATGTCCCTCCACAACACATGGGTCAGTGCAGGCAAAACATATGCAGTAACAGGCATGGCGCATGCTATGGACATTAGCATACATGTCCAAGGGACTCTTGAAACATACAATGTTGTTTTGGAACTCACATGCATCATGGGTCATGCCTATCACATGCACACACTTCACCGTAGTTTCATCCATCTGGCCTCGTACACCCCAGACACAGTGGATGCAAGGATAACTAGGCTGCATCAGTGAATCTGAACATTGTCACAGACATGTGTCATGCATCCATGGCATTCACAAGTCACAGACCCGCAGGTCAGACACACAGATATGGACACCATACATGTACATGGCATCAGCACCCATCCCTCACCCCCACCCATGTCCAGGAACAGAGACTGGCATGCTCTCATGTGTCCATTCCGCATAGGGCTCCCCATGTTGCATTTAAACACATGCACCAACCGTGTGGTTCACACATTACTGGTCTCACATGCATGACCATGATGTCCCTGCACACACACATGCGTACATGGCCTATGTCACACATACAGGCAAGTATCAGACAACCAGCACACTGCAACATGCCCTGTCTCACACAGCAATGCTTGGCCACTTACCGCTCGACTCCAGACGGGTCTGCCTCTCAAGGATCTGGGCATAGACTGCTGGGCGTACGCGTTCCAGAACCCTCATCTGGATGGTACTCATGCTGCCCCGGCCCCCCTCCACGAGGCGCCGGGCCTTTATGAGGGTCCTGGACCTCAAGTCCTCCCAGCGCTTCTTGACTTGCTTGATGTTGCGGGTTGCCACCCCCTCCGCGTTGATGGCAACCACAAAGTCGTCCCAGATCATGTCCCGTCCTTCCTTGTCAGCGCGTGATGATCCGAAGAGGGCATCATAATGCCCCAGGACAAGCTCCACCAGGACACCAACTTCCTTCTGACTGAAGCTGGTGACCCTTTGCCCCTATGGCTGGGGGTCGCCAGTGGTCTCAGATGGTGTTTGCCCCGACATGGCGACCCCCAAGGCAGGCGTGGGTGGGCAACTGGGTCCTGGGGGTGGGCTGTGGAGCGATGGTATCCCAGTCGGGAGTCTTCTGTTCCAGTAGGGGTGGGCACCGCAACTGGACCCCTGCAGATGGCTGATGTGCAGGCACCAAATGGCAGGGCACGAGGGCAGCAGGCAGTCAGGCAGCAGCAGATGGCAGGTGGGAGTGTGCTCGGGGCTCTGGGGGCAGTGATTCGGCCTTTTGGGCAGGAGCGTGGTCTTCCATGTGTTTTCGCGTGGCCAGCTTGATACGGAGTGATTTGGCACGTGAAAAAATTGCACGTCAGCGTGTAATTCGAGGAAAGGCCCTTAGCACGTAAGTGCGTCAGCACGCATACGCGATTTCATTGGACCAAAGGCCCTTAGCGTGTAAGCGCGTCTGTGACGTATCACGCACGGGTGTTGCCCTAGCAGGGCTTGAAGACCCCACACGTGGGGTGCAGTGCGTGCGTTTTCCAGGCATTGGGGTTCACACGCTATTACTTCACAGCGGGTGGGTGTTAGCTACGCATTCTTCTACACGCAGACGGTGAGTGGTATCCCGCTCGCCCAAGGCCTATCGCGTGTGAAACTTCCCGCACACCCCCGAAATACACGTACCCCGCTCAATCGCGTGTGAAACTTCCCGCGCACCCCCGAAATACACGTACCCCGCTCAATCGCGTGTGAAACTTCCCACGCACCCCCGAAATACACGTAACCCGCTCAATCGCGTGTAGAACTTCCCGCGCACCCCCGAAATACACGTACCCCGCTCAATCGCGTGTGAAACTTCCCGCGCACCCCCGAAATACACGTACCCCACTCAATCACATGTAAAACTTCCTGCGCACCCCCGAAATACACGTACCCCGCTCAATCGCGTGTGAAACTTCCCGCGCACCCCCGAAATACACATACCCCGCTCAATCGCGTGTGAAACTTCCTGCGCACCCCCGAAATACACGTGCCCTGCTCGCACAGGCCCAATCGCAGTATGGGACATTCATCATTGCTGTATATTGCCACTTTTGTAATGCGCAGGGATGCTACCGCCTGCCTTTGTGTGGCGGACGTGTTTCGGCTTGTGCGTGTCTTTTGGCTGTGTGCGGCTTTGCCCTATTCGATTCCATGAATACGTGTGGTTTGAGTGCGTGTGGGCGTTCCGTCTGCTTCCCTGCAGTACATCCCCAGTTACCCCCTTATTTTCGCGCGTTGTTCTCCATTCCACGCGTTACGCCCCATGTTCCGCCCACTTTCTGGTGTATGCGCTGAGGTTGTGCGCTTTCACTGCGCGCGTCGTGCACGCCGTTCGGGATGTTGCAGTGATGTTTGCGCCATGCACGGGTTTGGCGCACAGCCCGAGGAAAACACGCGCAGGGACTACCATGAATTGCACGCGTGCGCGTGCGCCTGTTTTTTCACGCTTGCGCTTGCTTGCGCCTGCTTGCGCCAAGATTTTCGGCGCACGTTTGTTCCATGAATCGGCCTCTTAGAGTAGCGTAGGGAAAGCAGCACACTCACACAGCATTCCGTACTCTGGGCACTCGTTACCTCATGCATGCAAACAAAAATCCTGAACAGCATGCCATACAGATAGGAAAGATAGACAAAGCATTAATTGTGGCACTAAGAAATCAATGGCCACTTTATGTGCTATGGTCAAACATTTCTACACTGTACACAAGCTTTCAGGCACAAGGACTTTGTCAAGTGACAGAGGACACTGAGATGAATTGTCTTGGGAGGATCGTAACAGAGACAACAGTAGAAAAAAACATGCTATAACTGCAACTTGAGAAAAGCAAAATACATAGTCCAAAATGGATGCTTATTCTACTGTGAAGGCTTTTTGGAGGTTTTTGTCTGCATTGTGAATTTGAGGGGTTTAAGAACAGACTGAATGAGTGACTTACCCCCTGAAGTGTGCCTGAAATACATCTTTAATGAGCCTAGCAATTATTGTATAGAATTCCAGAAAGACAAATTATTTGTTATTTCTATTCGTTCTTATTTAAGGTGCCTGCTCAAAGTGTTACACTTGGGGAACCCCCTGTTTTTTAAGAGGCCTGAACAAGAAAGCCAGACACTCCCGAAACAAAGAGCCACATGGTGCTGGCCACAGTCCAGGAGCTTCAATTTAAAAGAAATGTTCACTCATTTTTTTGGGTAGAAAGGGAGACCTCAGAGGTCGCAGGTGTGACCCATTGCGACTCCCTTCCTCCCTTTCCTATTGTTTGCTAGTTTGTGTGGTGTTTGTCTTGTCTCACCTGTAGTTTGATTGGTCTTCACAAGTGATTGTTATTTTTCTTTTAAATGTGTAAATGAAAAGAAAAGAAATTTTATTTACATTATGTTTAGGAGTTGATGGATGTATATTTTATATAGCTACTTTAGCTACTTGAATTGCCTCCATTGTACACACTTTCCTTTCACTTGCCTTTTTGAGATTGCTGTGTGGAATAATATTATACCCATATATGTTATGCAGTTGTTTGAAAATCGATTAATAAATATTATTTAACAAAAAAAAGAAAAAATAACACTAAGTGCTTGCTTGCATGTTGGGAAATAAAGTAGGCTAGACCTTGAAGGTGAACTGAGTGTTTCTATGAGTGTGAAATTCAGAGTGTGTGTTTGCTTTTCTTCAGGAACTTGTGCTTACATGGGAAAATGTAGGAAAATTTAAAATGGACAGTTTGTGGAATATTTCCCATTTTACACAATTTGAATTTTTTGCGAATCAGTCACTTCATATATTTGATGGTATGGAAAAAAGTGCCTAGTCACGAGTGTCAGTATTATGAAAGAAAATCCTGGTGCACTATAATTAAAATGAAGAAGGTGGCCTTAGACATTATATGAGCTGTGCGGAAAAAAATTGCAAATCGAATGTTAAGTAGAGCTACTCACTAAGAGCAGATTTCTGAGATGAGCCGACAGAAACCTGCAGTGGGAAGGCACTACTCCTTGGAGGTGTTGCCAAGATTTTTGGGATTATGAAAATACATATTTTTACAAAATCAATGTTATCCTATGCGAAAGAGAGTTACTCGCTAATGTCAGCTGACCAAAAATGGAGATTAGAGAAAAACGGCCTCAAATCCACATAGCTGACCAGCATGAGGCAAAACCCCCCACAAATCAGACCAAGGAAAGGAAAACCCGACATAGTCAACAACGAACACCTTGCAGTGTTTCTCTCACACAGAAGAATGATATGTTCATTGCTTACATATTACAGCCAGCAAGAAATATGTTTTGCCCCATGTGCAGCATTTAGGGAGGACATGCCATGATCTATGGCTTGTTAGACACACCTGTGTCATCTAGGATTTGCGGTAGCTTCATCTTACCCTATCTTAGTGCACAGTGATTCTGCCCATGTTTTCCCTTACTGCACCCTTTCACATTTGTAACCTTCCATCTCTCTTTTTAATTTTAATTTTACTTTTTTAATTTAATTTTCCTTTTATTTTTCATCTACCCTGTCATTGATCTTGTCATCTATATGCCTGACACAATGAAAGATTGTTTGGTTATCCATGTAATATATGTGAATACGGTATTCAGACTGATTTAAAACTCTGACTAAACAAAGGACTATGCTCTTGTAAGTGTTCTTATGGTGTATGTGCAATGTATACAAAAAGTACTTCTAGACTATGTTGAAATTGTGATTTAATTGTCCTTGGGTCTGTGGTGATGGTTTTTCAATGTATTGTGTACTGTATGCCATGGTAGATACATGTAATTCTTTGTATACTGATTAGGTGGCTATATTTCGCTGACCCTGACGAAGGCGGCCATAAACATGACCGAAAACCGAAACTAGTTGGTCTTCCGTTCCTCCATCATCCTATCTAGCCTTTCTATGTTTTTAGATTGCATTATATATTTTGTAAAATATTGAAATTAATGGTTACTGTATGATGGTGGTAGCCTTTGGGCTCACATATTGGTGATTGCCTTCCTCAAAGTATCACCAATGTGTGTAAGTTAAAACATTTAAAAGCATTTGATGAACCGTTATATTTGAATTGTGCTCACATGTGCAATTAATTTTAATGCAATACAATATTCAGTTGTTAACCACACCACCTTGAGCATATCAATCATTGCCTCTCAGATGTACCGTGCATATTGTGACATTTTAGCACATATATTATATGCTCATTATTCTGATTTATGGTATATTCCCCTTTAGTATACTCCCTTGTTCTCAAAACCACCCACAAAGTCAGACCTGGCTGGCCAGGAAATAGGTGTGGTTCATGTTTGCCTAAAGGTTTGACCTATAACCTGTTTAATTAGCTGCACAGGAGAGCAGAAACACAGACACCAATAATGAACACAGAGGCAGCTGGGGCCATGCTCCTGACACTAGAGATGGGGCACAACTGGAGGTCCTAGCTGATTCACAAGGCTGGGCTGTCTGGGTAATAGAAAGCAAGCAGCTAATTTAATTTTAATCCACAACAGAGCAGATCTGTACAAGGGCCTAAAATTGTGATGTTGCCATTATTTCCTTATTCTAATTTTAATAGTTGATTCAATAATTATGGGGCAGAACTAAATCACTGCTTTGGTTAGAAGAAACAAAAAGCTTTCAAATCACTTCACCGTGACACAGCAAGTCTGCTCATGGGCCTAAAACTTGGAACTTTGCCAATTCTTCTAAATTCTAACTTTTGACGGTTTCATTATTTTTGGCAAAAACAAACAATTTTTACACATTTTTTAAACATGTTTTTCTTTTCCATGGTTACACTACTAAGGGACACTATGATGTATTTTTGTCAGGTAGCCGTTCAACTATCCCCGTTCTGCTGACACATGGGGCAGATTCTCCTAAATTGATGTAAGTCAAAATAGAACCTAAAATGCCATGGACGTTTTAAAAAATTGTGCCACTTAAAGAAATGTGCATGTCACCTTAGTCACAGAGGTGACCTGCACATGTCTTGGGGGCTGTGCTGCAGCACAAAAGATGTGCTAGTCTGCTCCTTGCCTTTCCGGTCTCGACACTTAATGCATTACAGACTCCCATCACCCATGTGGGCTCTGGGAGTGGATTCCACAAAAAATATTGATATAAATCCCTGGGATAGGAATGCAAGTGTGACAGAAGTGATGCTGCAGCACAAAAGATGTGCTTGTCTGATCCTTGCCGTTCCGCTCTCAACACTTAAAGCATTACAGACTCCCATCACCCATGTGTGTTCTGGGAGTGCATTCCACAAAAAATATTGATATAAATCCCTGGGATAGAAATGCAAGTGTGACAGAAGTGGTTCAAACTGCTGCTGTCACACTTATAGAAAATGCATGGCAGGCTCAGAAATGACTCTGTCATGTTTTGGGTATGCTGTTACATCAGTTCCCAACAGTCACTTCGAAATTTTCCTTATGTTGGTGCATTGCAAAGCACATCCAATTTATGAGTTCGCAAAGCATGTTAAAATGTGTAGAACTCTCCCCTTATTTGCACAAATGCGTAAAGGTGGAGGGAAAGTTGTGGAAGGGCATTTGAATGTGCACATCTGCATTCAAATGATGCATTTTCAGTATACGGCACAACATTTGCTTGGTAGAAGTGATGAGATGAGCTTTTGTATCTCATGACTTACACCAAATCACTTATAGAATCTGGCCAGTTTGTCGTGAAACTGAGTTTTGCTAGAGGACATCAAGACCCACCTTGCTGCCTCTCCCATGTTTTTGGCCAGGATAATTGGACCCATCAAAGGATAGAGGATGGAAAAGAGGAAGGTTTGCATGGGGATTTACAATTCTTTACCTGCAATTTTTTATCCATGGCTTCAGATTGCTTATCAGTTGTTTTAGGTAACTGCCCTTTTAAGTCATCAGGCTTTTACTGTTGGTTAACGCAACATATTTAATGGACTTTAAAGGGGTTAGTATGTATAAACACACCTGTCCTCTGGCTAGTCAATACTGACAGCACTACTGTGATTCTAATTAATATATGCTTTACTGTGCCACAATGGTGCCACACATTGCTGATTTGGCTGTAGGTTTATTTAACATTTTAGAAATTAATAGAAGAATAGTAGAAGTCTAGGACTCTTCAACTACTTTATTGTTCATACTGGTAACTGCATATTCTTTTGACAATCCTATATATTTTTAATGCTCATATATTATCGGTAAAAGATGCTAAACAAAATTAAAACAGAGGTCAGACAAGGCCTGAAAAATAAAGTGAACAGAGAAAACCTTTTCTGAAAGAGCAAGAGAGGAGCTATTTGCAAAATATACATCCTATTGATTTGCCCATCTTTCTTGCTGTCGTGAAATACACACGGTCAAGAACATTTTAAAAGTGTGAAAGTGAATTTTGCACTGCAGCCATTTCCCAGGAGTAATTTTGTACTTCAAAGACACAACTGGCCTATGCACACTTCTTCAACTATTGCCTGAATCAATGTTAAAAGCATGTGGAAAAGACAGGGTCCAAAACTTTGGCACACAGCCATATGGGATGTCCTTGGTTCCAAGTAACAAGCACAGAGCATATAAATTACACTTCTGTAGCATAAAAAACTTTATATAATTTCAGTGACTTTATTTGCATATGTTTCACTTTAACCAAAAATGAACGGGAGAACGAAGCCTCATTTAAACTTACATTTTATTCTGCCATGCATGTAGTTCACTCTGAATCACAATGTATTTAATTAGAAATTACAATGGCTGAGCATATTGTTGATTAAGCCGCGTAACTTGAAACTGTTAGAAAATTCCTTCCCAAAGCCTAACCCCATTTCAGGAATGCAGTCACAATATATGAGCCCACAAAGAACCATTGATCTGTTGAAAGCGGTTTTGGAGGAAACACTTTATGGGCTTGGGCTTCAAAAGACTTGTCACCATAGTGCTTATAAAAATCCATTAGGCTGAATCCAAATGGGAATTTATCTGATCTTCACGAGAAGCTGAAGAAAATCTGCCTTGGTATATTTTGATATCATGCATGAATAGATTGAGGAGAGTAGGCAGGAGATGTATTGACAGTGCCCTCTATAGGATAAAGTGAACATTTCTTCACTCCCAAATTAGATAGGAAAATACATGTGATCTTTTAAAACCACAAACCTTAATTATAAAAAAAAGTATCTTTGTGATGTGAGACCCTATACACACAAAACAAATTCAGGTTTTCGGAGGAGCCTTCATTGGCACACAATTCAGGAATGGGTGCAGTTTTAGTTGCTCAGTCTGGTGTTTAAATGTCTCCATGATTTCACCCCTACTTATCTAGTGTCGAAGATCAGAAAGTATAAACCTTCTCGTGCATTGTGCTCATTGGACAAATGTTTGCTGGTGATTATTCCTCCAGAATTATGACCTGGGGTGACCAACGCTTTTCTGTCACAGGCCCCCAAGCCTGGAACTCTCTGCCGATACATCTTCGTCAATTAGATTCTCAAATGGCCTTTTGTAAACACTTAAACACCTATCTGTTTGTGTAGTATTTGAATTGACAGGCTTCTAGGTAATCATCATGTCTTCATCTGCGCCTAGATGCAGCTTGCTGCGGGGTTCCCTTTGGGATATGCGCCTATACAAATGCAAAAATCAAACCAAATCCATGTAAATGTTATTTAGCGTGCCATGAACAGATTAGAAGATAATTAGGAAAAACACTTATCTCCTACATTGTTTATCACAGCATGATCATTCGCACCTGTGATCATGCACACTGATCTACAGAATCTGATCACACTAATTGTATTAATCTCACACATTCACATCCAAAGCTGTGTCCGAAAAACTAAATTGCTATTTTTCCATCAGGAGTTAGCTTACCCCTCCGTGCTGTGTCATGGACATGGTACACCCTCTGTGACAAGATTGGGAGGAGGTAATGTATAATAAGCATCCCCATAGAGGCTGGATTGGACAGAGAGATGAACATTGAGGATTTTGCATACAACTGGATGTTGATAGTTGAACTTGGTGTCAAGAGCCAGTCTTACCAGGGTCTTGCGGTGCATATTTGTGCAAAATAGAGCCTACCTTCAGAGGAATCCTCCCGATTGGGTTCACAGAAACACCTGATGTAGTGTACCCCAAGGAAGTGGAAAATAAAAACTCAATCAGGAGAGGGAAAAACCGAGCAGGGAAGGATTCTTGCGAAGGCTTCGAAGTCCAACATGTTTCCAGAAGAACAGGCAAGCAATTGAGAAGTCCAAAGGAAACTAGACTTCAATAACTATGGAAGGAGAAGAGGGGACATTTTCAGGAACAAAGGCTGAACATAGGCAGAAACGGTGCAAGGGGCAATGCCCCTCCAGCGCTCTGTGAAGAAATATCTGCCAGCGAACATAGGACACTGTATACTGGAACTTGAAGTGCAGCTGCTATCTTGGGATTGGCGCCAGGGAACCATTGACCTGCCATTTTGGGATTGGCATAGCAAGCTATCACCTTGGAAAGGGTACAGTTGTGGGAACTGCGGTGAGAGCAGAGGTTCCAGCAATGCAGCAAGGTGAACCAATTCATGACAATGGGTTCCAGGCAGGCTAAGGAAATTAGCCATTGCAGACATTGGAACAACCCACACAGGTGTGACTGACTTTTCAGACTGCCAGTTAAAAAGGACCCTCCTGAAACAGTAGCTCCAGATTGAGGATCCAAGCTGTGCACCCAAAACTACAAAAGACACATTTAAAATATAAGTATAAAAACCCCAATATAACTCCATATTGTCCTTATAGACTGTCCAGGGTAAAAACCCACGGAATAGAGGGTGGTTCCCAAGGAGAATTTTAAAAATACAGGCGCAGTCTTAAATATGGTGCCCTGTGTCTCCCTTTTATATTGAGTATAAAGTAAGAAGCAATTTCATTAAAAACCAATGTTTTTTGTGTTTAGAGGCAAATATTTGAAACTGAATGCATTTTGGTGCAATTTAAATTAAAAATTGCCTTTGAAAATTAAGGGCAATTTAAAATAGAATCTGTGGCTTAAACTGGTGTAGAATCATGTGGGCCATAGTGTATTCATGGCAGACACAAAACTAGATCTTTGCACAACAGAAATTAGTACAGGGAATTAGTTCTATTTACTAAGCAGAGTGCAACGTGTTAAATCCTTTATCTTTGAATGCACAGGTAGACTTGTGTATAATGCGGAACAGAAGGTGGGTTGTAACATTATACATTTTACTGAAGAAGATTACATATCCAGTCCTAAAACACACATACACTGAAAACTACACACATTAAAAACTGTGCATGCATCATAGATTGACACATATATAGATTGAAAGCAGCACCCACATGTTAATTTCGATTTACCCACAAAGGTTCAGAGAAACCTGTATATTCACATTCTGAGAAGACCACACACAAATGTGTTCAAAGAAGAGTGCAAGAATCCTTGAGAGTATTATCTTCCCAATTCAAACATGTTCAAGTCATATTTAAGCTGTCCATTGTCTACATTTAAATGGCCTGCATATAGATGAATGTGGCCCTTGTGCCACGGAAACCGGTAGGCTTCAAATATCAGGAAGAGTCCCAGACGAGTAAAACAATGAATTCAAAACCCACCTGGGCCTCCTGATTCAGGACTCCCCATCACAAAGATGGGAATCATTTAATAACCTCTAACCTGGATTCTGAAAACTAATCATGACAAAGATCAGAACAGAAGAGGAATACGGGATATTCAATAGAAATATGTTGATCTGTACCTCCTTTTTATACCCCATGGATAGAGAAATCAAATAAAATTACTATTTTTTCATCTATGAAGCAGCCTTTTTTGAAGTAATCCCAAGTACCTCTCTAGAGGGCGAACTAAAAACAAAAATGAAAATATTTTGTGAAAATATCCCCACAGAATTAATCAACCTGAGTTCTCTTTTGTGTGACTGCATATAGCCAATACATTAAAAAACACAGACTCATATAGGGGAGCTAAGTGAAAGAAATATATGTTTTAAATGTTGTTTGTTCAAGTCTTGATACTGAAGAAAACCAATTGTTCCTTTAATATGTTGCATTGATTGCTTTGAAAAATGCATATTGGTACACTTACTGAAAAGCGGCAATGTGATCAGTGACATACATTGTTTTGCTTAGATAGAAGCAATAGAAATGTTTAGAATCCCTACTATCATTTATAATGTAAATACATTCATATCAAGTTGCTTTTAATGCTTGCGTGATTGCCAGTAGCAAGATCTTTACATGCAGGTAAAATCTGATTAACCAATTGCATTTGAGTCTTTGGCATTGTGGTGATCTCTTTGGTGTAAAGCAGGAGACCACCTTGATTACAAGTGGATTCTATTCTTTTAAATATATTTTGGATTTTGAGAAATACACTCTGGTTCTCTCACCCAGAATTGTGGGGCGGGACTGTACACAAGGGCATGCAATTCGTCATGTCACACTAATAAGAGATCTGGAATTTAAATGTGTCAAAATAAACATATCTCTACAGCTCTGGCCTGCAGGGCAATGGCCATAAAGCAGAGCTGATCGATAGTTGCTGGCAATTAAGGTTGCTTTCGAGGAATGTTGACGCTACCTACTTGGAGCATGACATACTACCATGGTGCTCATCTATGGTTCCTAAAATCTACAAAACCCTTGAGACTTATGCAGCTAGGGTGGACCCAATACTTGTTAGTAAAGTCCCGACTGGGAACTGCGAACCAGAAAGCCTACATGTTATCCCCATCGCCAGACTCCAGCAACATGCACTCCACTAATAAGGAACCACGATCCATAGTACACAACATAATATTTGTGGAATCGGCCACTTGTGTCAGTGTCTTGTTTGTGGTGATAGAGCAATGCTCGCTGAGTAGATATGCCGAGGAATAAAAGCATTGAGCAATTAAGGAGAGCCTGCCATTCTAGGAAAAGATGGTATACCTACCCACAGCATCATTCTGACATTGGGCTAGCCAACGGTGCCACAACTCTCCACTGCTGGTCATCCTGGCATGAATAAGACATTAGATCTGAAGAAGCAATGCTTCTGGCGACCAGGATAGTGGAAGGAAGTGCAGGCTTATATAGAGAGGCGTGAATTCTCTACTAGGAATGAGGCATCCCAGCTGAAACCAGCTGCTAGCACCACCAATGGCCTGGCACACTATCAGTTTAGACCTAGTATTTGAATTACCCCCAAATAGAGATTTACACAAAGTTGATAGTCATAGTACACTCATTACCCAAGCTACCGCATTGCATACCTTGTAAGAGAAACCTCATGGCCTGGAACCTAGCAGACCTTTTTGTGCAGGACGTAATCAATTTGCAAGAAACCCCCAATGCATTGTTTCAGACCGGCGCGGCCCACAGTTTGTATCTAGGTTTTCTCTCGCTTTTTATGATGTACTTGGCATGGATATTAAGATATAAACCAATTTCTTCCCACAGGCTGAAAGCTAGATGGAAAGGGCCAATCAAATTCTAGAACAATACTAGCAATGCTTTGCTCGTGGCTCCAAATCCTCTTTACTGGAGTAAATCGGAGTCCTCCCACTAGCATCCATCAATGCAATGCTTGCATGCTTTGAAGCTAACACCTTTCTTTTGCATATATACTTTCCACACACTCATTCGGTCTACTTCAGTCCAGGCTATTTATATGAGCAAGACGCAACCAGTTAAGAGAGACTACACGCATGTGATCTTCTGCAACAGGCTATAATAATCTAAAAAAAGAGCTGCAGACAATTCCATATGACCAGGGGACAATTTTAAGTTTGGGGACAGGGTCTGGTTGTTTGCTCAGAACAGAAAACTTGAAGGACCAAAAGGATTCAGCTCACATAAATAGGCTCCTTCTCAGTTATTCCGCCGGTCAACCCAGTAGCCATGACATTATGATTACCCTCTCAAATGAAAATCCATCCAGTTTTTCACATTGCTTGCTCAAAGCAGCTCCCCACAACATTTGTACATCAGAAAATACTGATATTAGGGTATGAAATCAGAGTATTTCTCACTTCATGGAGCAGAGAGGGCCACCTCTAGTATCTAGTGGACTGGGAGGTGTATGGCCCAGATGGGGATCTGGTAGCCTGCAGCCAACATTAATGTTCCTCAGTTCCTCTACATCTTCCCCTTGAAGAATTCTAACAAATCAGGGCCTCACCCCGTTTGTGGTAGGAGGAGTACTGTTAGGGGTCAAGAGAGGCTTGGGCGAATGGGGCCAGCCCTTGACCCTCAGGAGCTGACTAGGAGGTTGGAAGGAACTCCAAGAGCAGCCAGAACCCATTTGAGGGATCTAGGTGGTCTCTCCCAGCTTCATTGTGCCGAACCGGCAAGGATAAGTGGCTACAAGCAGCCAGCAGTCTGCCAAAGGCATGCAACAGAACCAGAAGCAGAAACAGGGACTACAAGTCCCAGTAATGCCAAACACTCAGCACCTGCCAGCACTGTCTTTATAGTGCATGCATTTGGAACGCGCATGTACAGCTGCTTGCATCACAGGTTTCCCCCAGGGAGAGAAGTGGTTTTTGGGAAATGCAACTCCCTTCAGTTCACGCACGGGGCAACGCTTTAACTGGTGACGCAAAGCAATAAGTATTTGACCTAGCTGAGGACATCTGTTTTGGGCTTTTGGGAGCAGCAACGGATTGCACTTGAACACACAAGTGGGGTACCATCATCTAGATCATTACCACTCCTCTTTAAAAAATAAGTGCTCACTTTCAAATTGATATATAAAGTGACCTACATTTTGAAGGTGAACCCAGTGTTTCTATGAGTGGGAAACTGAGTGTGTGTCTGCTTTCCTTCGGGTACCCACCCTCGCATGACTATTTATGAATGAAGACCAGTTAAGCAATCCAGACACAGATTCATGAATACTTGAAGAGAAGTGAGATTGAAGGAAATAACACTCAAAGCAATGGTTGTGTTTTAACAGAAAACTGTGCTATGCTGAGCTAACCATGGAGACTAGCATGATGTTAAAAATGAAATTGGGCATGCTACTGTAATATATGGGGGCAGTATATATCAATATCACGCATGATTTTATGACTGTGGATGGCCACAAGAGTGACTGAGCGTTGGTGCTGAAGATCAGCGGGAGGCGGGAGGAAAGGGAGGGGACAAGGGAAGAGAGGGAACAGAATGTAAGGAGGAGAATAAAGGGAAGGTTGCGTGGAGACCAAGCTCTTGTGTTGTGTGTATAGAGCCCATGGGGAGGCCCGTTCAAAGAGGTAACCACTGGCGACGAGGGCAGACAAGCGACCATGGTAAAGAGGTAACAAGAGGGTGTGACTTCCTGTAATTTCACTGAACCCAGGAGCCAAAATCTGTGAGGGTACAGTTAGTTCATGCGGCCTAGGTGCACAAAGCTGCTGCAGAACCTAACAGTAACAGCACAAGGAGGCGGTCGAAGGTTGGATAAAGGGAAAACTGGCAGATGTGATAACGGCAGGAGGTAGTTAGGAAGTCAGAAAGGGAAGGAAAGTTCTGGGTTCCGGTCGACCCCTCAGCGGGACTAGAAGGTGGGTGAAGGAACGCGATTGTGACAGGAAGGTGATTGTCAGTTATGAGAGGCAGAGGGAAAAGTGGAATGGGGCTGTTATCCGTAAGGTGAGGGAATAGCCCTGGGGCGTAGAGTGTGGTGGCAGAGACTCCTTTCTCTGACTGCAACTCGATCTGTACTACAGGCTGTTTGAGAAAGTGCAATTGCAAGTCTAAGAGGAATGACAAACAGCGGACTGGACTCAGACCTGGGCCAAAGGCAAAGATCTGTTGTTAGAGAGCTGTGGGTATGGGACCAGGTAAAGCCTGCATCCTGTTAGTTTCCTGGATAGCCACTCCTGAGGGACTAAAGGATTTTATACACCACAGGGGAAAGTCTCTGTAAAATATTGATAGAGCAGAGGGAGAGAGAAAGAAAAAGAAAGAGGGGGGGTGACAGTGAAAAAGTGAAATAACAATTGGGGGTAATTCATGGATTATTTGCGCTGCAAGAAATGGGATTTGTGCGCCATTCTGCCCGCAAATCCCCATTTGTTAAACAGGGATTAGCGGACAGAATGGCGCACAAATCCCGTTTTTTTCGGCGCAAATAATCCATGAATTACGTCTGTGCAGACATTGGTAGAAGTGCTTTATATGCTTAGTATAGCCTTCACAAGCAAGACCGGGACATACGTTTATTAGGCATCTCATAAATGCTGATTGGCGCCGTATAAAAGCAGAGTAGCATACAATAACATGATACGAATAGCACATAAAGCCCTAGAGGATGACACCACAGAGATCCAAAAGTACCTCCTCACTATCAGTGAAGTGTGCTGATGGAGAATGACACGCTAAAAGGGTGATTCGGATAAGTTTGAAGGTCGCATTAAAAGCTATGAAATCGAGCCTAACATACCACGAATAGGCAAAAACCTTTATAAAATGACATTTATTTGGCTCCAAATGTAGCCCATCACTATCAGCGGAGCACACCAAATAGGAAGTACACTTTACAAGTGTGATAGGATGACATTAAAAATTCTAAATGTGCATAGTGAAACATAACATAACTTGTGCATACAACTCTTTAAGATAACATTTTATCCTCGAGCTTTGTTTTAATTTTCAGATCTGTACTTCTGTGTTGAAACCTTGCTCTTTGTGCAAATGGAAAGCCTAGAGTCTCCCCATTGGCTCCAGCCGCCTGGGCATCCTACACAGCTCCAGTCCTGACAGCCTATGCGTAGATGCTGGCTCCTGCAATGTCTCCCTCAATGGAGTGTAGCCAGCGCATATCTATGCACCATTTTCAAAGGAGTCATGCATGAGTTCCAAGGAAACATTATAGCCACGAATGCCTCCTCCCAACCCCTATGAAGAGAGACTGGGGGGGGGGGAGAGAGAGGAGTGCAGTGTCCGGGAACCTCCCTGCCTCCAACCCCACCTCTTGTGCCTTTAGCTCTGTCTATCACAAGCTTTATCCAATATGCCTATCACAATTTCATAATCTCTGTTTCTACTAAAGCACCGTTTATGAGCTGTAACGATGGTGGAGCAGACTGTGAGCCCGAAAATATTGTAGTATTACTAGGTGACATTGAAGCACCACCAATGATCCAAAATAAATGGAGGTTTCCAAAGTGCCACTTGTGTCAAAACTAAGCAGCTTAAGAATGTCTTGAGACTCATTCTGCCTTTGCCGTGCATTCCCTCCCTCTACACACTCTATACACAATGTTTTACCCCACTTGCTGGCAATAAAGCACCACCTATGAGCCAAAACTATGAATTAGATCTCTGTGTGGGACAGTTACAGGTGGCTTGGTGTACACACCGGAAAAAGCAAGTGGCATTCATGCCATATGTTGGATGTTGAAAATTACAGATCAGCATTGCACTTGCAACTTGCATACTTCTCTGAATGACACACACATGTCAAGAGGTGTCTAAATGATTAGTTAAAATCTATTAAATACAAGATCAAAGGCTCCAAAGAAGAACGCATGTTGTGGAATTCTAACAATCAATAAAGGATATGTTGCTCACTCGCTTATTTGGACTATTTTTCGGGCCTAATTACATCACCAAGTCAAACTGAGTCAGTTATTGTAGGCTCAGATCATTAATTGAAAGAGAGATCTCTGTCAACAAGGTCAGAGCTTTTTTTGAAATATCTTTGCAGTTTCCCACACGCAAATGCTAAGTTGGTAAGAATACGGTTCAGAATATGTTGGTTTGCATCTGTGGTGATACCTTTTTTTGGAGGGAATAAATGATATCATTAATTGCAGACTCCCATTGCAGTTCTGAACGGATCAAAACAAAATAAATATGTTATAACCCATTGAAATATGGAACAGATTAAGAAGAAAGATCAACATTTGACACCAGAACACCACCCATAGACATAAACGAGAGACTAGAATTGCAAGCTTCCATGAGATAGAAATGGTCACTTTGCCTTGCCATGACAAGCCTTCTACAGTCACTGCCTAGTCATATACATTTGATGCCAGGAGTGCATTTAAACACATTTGACAAAAATATCTATGAAATGAATTAGATCAGAAGTCATAATCGTCAAGACAATTTTCCTGGCATTTGCAATAATACAGTTCCTCTTCTTTAGCATTAGTTCATTTGAGCTAAATTAAGAAGAACATGAAAACAAGTAAAACGTTCCCCTGGCCCTGTGATGCAATGTATGCAATATTATATGAAGCAACACAAGCCCTCTGACTTCTCAGGTGATGTGGATAACGCCGAAAGCCCAGGCGAAGGAGATTGCAACACCTTAAAAGGTTGTTGGACAGAACACATGTACTTGGCTTCAGCATTGCAAGCAACAACCCCGGAGACATGTATTTGCAAGCATATTAAGAAGTTAATAGTTCCACAGCTGCCAGACAGGAAAGTGGAGGGGCCCAGGTGATGTTGACTGAAAGATCACACGCTATTGATTAAGCACGAGGTCAATATTCTCTTTTTAGAGACTGTCTCTTCGGCAGATCAATAGAGCCAATTCAGCCTCTCAGCTGTTTGTGCAGTTGCGGTGGTTGAAAATAATCTTGGTGTGGCCGCATAACCATCTCTAATTAAGCATGGCGCATTGTAAACACGTTTAGATGTTTTGTTTTTATGGGTATTGTGCTATTTGAATGTGCTGTCGCTTTTGCGGTAGAAAACACGACATAAAACCGAAAACCTTGCATGTGCAGGCCAAATGGAAAATACAGTTTAATACAATGTACGAGTAAGAAGCAATGCCATCATCCAGGTGGAGAGTGTTCTCGGTAGTTCTATGTGTTTTCAAAGCTCCAGCTGGTCGAATGTTTTTACCACATTTTTATTACAATTGTTTTACCACCAAAGCAGGGGAGACCCCCTAATCTCCTCTCGCCCCAATACCTCCTATCCAGTATTAAATCACCTCTAACCCCCCCATCTACCTTTTTCTTATAAACAGTAAAAAATGTGGTAAAAAATGAGACAAGTTGGATTTCAGTTAACACTTGCAGTGTGATGCATGGGGATACCTCTGAGCACTCAGTGCATTCCCGGCCATAAATGCTGGGCTGCAAGTCTCAGAATGCAATGAAAGAACTGGAATGAAGGAGCTACTGACAGCTCTGGTCTTACACCAGATTGCACACCAGCCGGGAAGCATCATTGTCTCACCCCCACCCCATCCCCAGAAAATGACAACATAAATTGTTTCCGCTCTCAGGGGAGGTTCAATGACACAGCTCGTTTAAGGTGACCTGTCATCGTCCCCAAGCACGCAGAGCGTGTGGCATCCCCATGAACACTGCACGGCGGTTGGGTTTGAGGCACTGACTCTGCCACGTCTGCTGCTTCTAACCACCTTGGCAATGAACGCGAAACCATCACCAGCCGCGCACACGCATGCCTGGCTGCATGCTGCCTTTGTCTGAAGAACGTTTGAAGTGGGTCGTCTCTTGGCTTGGGGAACTCGCTCGCCAGCTTTCTGTCATCCATTTGTGCGAGGAGGAAAAAACTGCTATTCACTTTTTGTGTTCTACTTTTTGTGAATCTAAAGGGACACACACACAAGTCACTGTGTATGGCTCACTAGGTCTTTTGTGGTGTTGAGCAATGTCAGTCCTTCCCTTCAAACGGAATTACAAAGGTGGTTCTTGCTCCCTACAATACTCGTTCTTCTACAGTATGTGCTTTTCCAGACCATCTTGAATACTATAGAGACTTCAGGACCTGGCTTATTTGCTAGCTCTGATGCTGTCCCCCTCTGCTTTAGTTTTAACTCCAAAATGGCCTTTGGTGGACTGGCGCTTTATGGAATTCCTTTCCGCAATGTACCATGTTCATTTCCGATACTAATGCCCAAAATATTAATACATGAATAGTAAGAACAGTGTTTGAGGCCCAGAATCTTATATACATATTATTAAACGGTGACCCCTCTCTTTAGCACATATGCAAGTGTCCCCAGTGCTTGCATATTTGTTATGCGTGTAAATCCATAGTAGAGAAAAACAGCAGTGTTTATTGATTCCCAAAAAACGATACCACATCTTGGCTTGTTAAAAAGGCTTCTGAAATATCATGCTTGCGTATGCCTTCATTTGCAGTCCACGGTATTGCCGAGGAAGCAGTCTAAAACAAACCAGGGACTTTGTAGTTCTTCTTCTAGGACAATTATCCTCATTCCTTCAGTGTGTTTAGTCTCTTGATTGAGCTAAGAAGTATGATCTGTACATTCACATGATTGCGCTTATTTCAAACATGCAAATACGTACCGTCCGGTGTGATTTATAGTATTGAGTCACTTCAATCAAGTACAATGGACTAAATGAAAACTAAAATAAAAACAAAGCTCATAACTGGAATAGGTTGTCCCAGGTGACACGGGGTCATCTGGTCACGTTATCATCTCTTTTCAGTCCAATACACTGAGACATTAAGTAATGTCACTTCTGTGCACATTTTACTGATGTCTATGTTATTGAGACGGAAAGTGCTGCTATTTCGTAGAAATGTAATATTTCCGGGATCGTCACAACAGAGTGGTGGGAAACTCTATATGAGAATATTTAGGTGGCAGGGCAGTCAAAACCTTAATATCAGGGGAGAGGTATTATATTGTTCACTCATTCCTCGCAGGCCCTTTATGCAATATGGTAACATGTCCCCAAACAAAGTTGGGGGTACTTTCATACTACAGGTTTCGCTAAGTTCTCAGTGTATTGGCTAGAAAAGCAGTAGTAATTTTGGTGATGCTCATCTGTAAGATTAATTGGCGTGGTTTGGGAGCACAGAGCACAGCACCACTGCATGGGTTTGGTGCATTGCTATGATGCAATTGTTTCAAGCTATGTGTTGCCAGTGCAACCTATGGACATGTAAATGAAGACAGGCTACACAGGTAAAAAACAAACCATTTTCTCATTTTAAAAGCACACATTTTTTCACATTCAAAATGCACACCATTTTATCACCTGAAGTTCCTCTGTTGCAAGAGACACATTTGAGAATTAATAAACTAACCTCATTAACAAAACTAACCTGATCTTAACTTCTTAATAATATAATGTGTTCTCCACTGCAAAATGAGGCAGACTCTGAAAGTCATTTTAAACGCGCAACCAGATTATTTTTTTTTTCTCTGTGCTGCTCTGTCCACAGTATTTGCAGGAAGCAAAGATTCAAATAAGCAGGAAATCAGTTTTGTTACAGTTGCTTACTGTAAAAGATTTCTATTGTGTGCAGGAGGAGGATAGGACATAGGAGATTCTTATTGGACAAGCATCATGTTAGAGGCTGTAACCAAGTTTTCCTGTAGAATCTGGGGGAAGAAGAAGGCGGAATACATTTTACGTAGCTCGGGGAAAGACCTAACTGGTGGCTGTGGAGTTCCTGATTGAAAAAGCAGATCCCAGCTGCACTGCTGCAGAGACTGGGAAGTCCAGACAATAATCCCCAGTTTGAGTAACGGCAGATGCCTGTTCTCACTGGGGGTGCTTGAAGAGGGAATTGCCACATCCAGAAGGCGACCAGCCGAAGAATTTCACATGCTGAACAGATTAGGTAATTATACATTGCAAAGTACGGGGGCAGTGTGCATGAGTGCTGAACTATTCAGTCAGTGTAGAAGAAAGAATTCCGGTGTTTTATCATCAGGTTTAATGTTGCGACTGTTCTCGTCGCCCTCTTCTCATTTTGTTACAGATAATGTTGACTGTGCTATTTCATTTATTTCTGTAAAAATAGTAAGATCGTGTTTAAATGCAATTTTTATAATACACGAAAATATCTGAAAGCAGACGGGTAGTGTGTTTTATTTTCTCTTTCCTTTGTGCATTTACCATTACAGTGCTGATGATGTAGGGAGATGTTTAGACAGTGCAATTGTCATTTTTAAGGTAGCTAAAAATAAGACTTGGCTGCAGCTGTGTGCACGATTTCATTCAGTATGAGCAATTATAAATAACTGTGTGTGTGAAATAGCCTGCTGAAGGTAAATGAGTCAGCAGAAATAGAGACCCGGGACATAGTTCACTATTGTATATAAAATAGTGAGTGTTGTACCACATGTTAGCTCGCTGTTGTAAATAATTCAGTGAGAATTGCCCATGGTGGCACTCCAATTGAAAATGTGGTGTTCCTAAAATGTAGGCCTGAGGTCTCTCTAGTGATCACACGAACAATCTAAACAAAAATAAGGGGTTCTGGATATTGGGGCTACAAATAAAAGAAAGGAATTATGCTCACCAAAAATACCACCAACCACGCATACCAATAACGCATACCAACATAATGTATACCACTAAATGTATCAGTGTGCTGAAATAATGTATGTATACTGTAGTACTATATATCAAATCTAATCTGAATGCAAAGAGTGATTATTACTGAATTATTTTCATTTTGGCGGTAAGAAAATACCACTAGGCCCCAAATCTACACAAAATACCCTACATATTTATGGTGCGTTGCAGGCCGGGAAAGTGATCATAGAGAACCTACTGGGCGTGGCAAGCGTGTCTCACACTGCTATCTGTACATTAAAGGGAACCCATTTCATAATAGCAGTGTGCCACTAAAAACGAATTTCAGAATGTCTCAAATGGAAGCCACATTCCCAGAGCTAGTGCAATATTTAGAGGCAAAGTTATTTGCACATGGGACGTGGTTATCGAACAATGCCACAGAATGGCATGACCGCATTCATGGTGAAGTGCAGAAAGAAAAACTAGACAGTATTTTTGCAGCAGGCAGCATAATTCAGGTCTGCCTTCTGAGATTATTAAATGCAGCTGACAAACATGCAGAGAAAGACTGTTTAATACGGCTATGTGCCAAAATATGGTTAATTTTGAATAGGTCCCTGCGAATGCACGAACATGATACCCAGCTAATTAACAGGTTAAAGACTGACTTAGATGGGCAAGTAAAAAAGAGGAGATGTTAAGAACAGAATTAGAAGGATGTCAGAAAGACATGCAATTAAAATGCAGAGATTTTGATATTCAGTTGTCCAAAAGCAAGAAACAGTTTGAAGACAGTGAGCAAGAATTGGTACACTTAAAAGCCTTAGTGGATCACATTAGACAGGATAAAAATGAGATTGTTTCAGAAATGCAGATTTTACAAAAAGACAATTTTGAAAAAGAAAGTGATCTCCAAGGTGCAGAGCAAGAAATGGTTAAAATGATTCAAGAAAGAGACAAGAGAAACAAAGAATTCAATGAATGCCAAATGCAAATGTGAGACATGCAGGAGGTAATAAATAAAATGAGTGATGAAAACAACTATCTGCAAAATGAAGCACGCAGGCTCCTTAAAAAGTGCAAAGACTTAGAACAACAAATGTGCATTCCCAGGTCCCAGGAGAGGTGGCAGGGTACTACATTCAATGGAGTGGAGGTGAATTCTAGTTCTGCCCAAAGAGCTAGTGCTCCAGTGACTGGGCCGGAGACTGAACTTGGTTGCAGCGCCCTTGGGGGATTTGATACTCCCATTGGGGGCAGCCACCAATCCCATACACCTGGAACCAGGATTGAGTCACCAAGTAGTGCAATTCCATGCATTGCAAGAAGTAGCCCCATAAAAAAAAATGAAATCTATTAAAGCTCTGATCAAACCATTTAAAAAAGGAGGGGAATGCTGCATTGAGTATCACTTAGAAGCGGTTCATGACATTTTTAAAGCACTCCAGATACCTAAGGAACAGTACAGACAATATTTTCATTTAACTTTAGATGCTCCGATGGCCAGCATCATAAGGGGATTAAATGAACAGCAGAATATGACATGGGTGGAGTTTGAAAAAGAAATTAGGCGTCATTTTTCTCCTTTTCAGTCATTGCAGGAGGCAAAGAAAGTCGCTTACACAATCACTGCTGGGCCTAACACATCCCCTCGCCAATTTTTACAGGACTTAAAAAGGGCATTTTCTTGCTTTGATGTATCTTTTGACCCCAATTCCAATGAGTTTACAACTGCCTGCTTCTTTGGGCTACAGAAAGACATCATATCACAATTGGTCCATGAATTTGACCGTGACAAGTCCCTTGAATGGATTGTACATCAAAGCACAAAACTATATGAGGTACTCTATTGTCAGGGTAGAGAAAGTGATACAATGAAAGATGCTAGACCTAAATCTAAAGAACCCTCAGCCACAGTGATGGAAATCAGGTCAGCCAAAATGTCCCTTGAGTCTGCTCAAAGTCCAGGTAAAAATAATGTGACACCTGAACAAAGGGATAATCAACAAAGATTGTCATTTCCTGTACCAATGTTCCAATCACATGCTCCTAGTAATAGAGAGAGCTACATCAGCCCTAGGTATTTAGGGGATAGACCCCGGGCAGGATATCGGCCTGATATGTCAGGTATGAAAAATAACCAAAGACAAAATCAAGATCAAAGAAATGATGGTCCCTACCAGACATTGGGGACAGAGAGCAGATTTGATCCCAACACCATGATATATGGTAATCAGGATAGACCCCGATATGTGGATCGATTTGCTGATAATGGGAATCAACATAGGGGTCAGTACCCACAACATGAGAGACAGGACATGAGACAGAACATGAATTATACTCCACGTCAGTACAATGATCCCCCACCAGGGGACTACAACCAAAGGATGGGTGCACCCCGCTCCCCTCCACAAATGAATCAAGAGTTCAGGAACCATCCCAATAGAAATCACTCACCTGAGAGGTATCAGAATAGATCCAATCAGGGGGAAAACAACCAATATTGACCTAGGCCACAGAAGGAGGATTCTAGAGAGATGGAAAGGTTCCAGTGCCTTGAGGCCCAAGTAAAAATGTTAGCTGAACAAATAGGGAAGCTTTGTACAGCACAAAAACAACCTTCCAAGGAGGGGCCTGATGGCCATAGCAATGACCGGGGGGCTTCTTCTGAAAAGTGACTAAGTACTCATGATACCTACAGCGCCGAAAAGACAGATTGCTCTGATGTAATTTCGCATAATGACTCTGAGATGTCTAATGATTTAAAAGTGAAAATGCCAGTGAATGAGCATGTAACAGAAAGTGCAAATAATTCTAAAAAAGAGGTACGGTTTAACCTAGAGCTAAATCAAACATTGAAGGTTTGTGCAAATGAAAAAGAAACACCTGAAATTCCAAAAGAAAAAAGAGACAGATTTAAGAAAAATGACTCATGCATGGGGAATACCAGTAAACAGGGAGTAAATGGGGATGCTATGATTTCTTCCCTGGGCAGTCAAAACAATGACCAAACACAGGCAGAAAAAGGGAATACTCCAAAGGAGGGTACATGCCAATCACCTCAAAAATTCTTTGAGTCACATATTTTTGAAGAGGCTGAAAGGGCTGGTACCACACTAAATGATCACAAATGCACAGAATTAAACAATGAAAGATTGCTGAATGATGTTGTTACACATGTTCAGTTGGATGGTTGTAATGTGGCCTCTGATGATACCTGGATGGATAGGCGAACAGTGGCCACACTCCAAAAAACCTCTGAACATGGAGAAATGAATAAAGTCTCTCGCGCAGAAATGGGTAAAAAGGAGGGAAAAATGTCTTTCCATTTACCAATGTGCTTAGCCAAAAGTGAAAAAGGCCTGAGAAAGGTGAGTCCTGAAATCAGTAAGAATTCACACTTCTTATGTGTATTAGAGGAAGTTGAGGACAGGTATTATGCTCCCATCACTGTAGAAGAAAAATGCCAAACATTTGCAATGATTGACACTGGCGCACAGGCCACAATTATGTCCAGGGAGCTGGTAAAGAGTATCAATGAAGGGAGATCCCCACAGAATCAGATCACAGTGAAGGAAAATCAAGGTCCAGTGCATAACTTTAAAGGGGAGGAGGTGCCCATAATAGGTGTAACTGAGGTTGACATAAAAATTGGAAAGCACAGAATGAAACAAGAGGTATTGATCACATCTATTTGTGAAATTCCATTTCTGATGGGGACAGATTGCCTGAAAAGATTGTCTCCTCTCATAGATGGGGTGAATGGAGTGCTGTGGTCCTTAACCAAAAAACCATTGAGACCTAAGAAACTAAAATCACAAAACAGCAACATAAATTAATGTAACACCGTTGCCAAAACAAATGATGCAGTGGAGGTATATCTCCAGAATAGTTGCATACCTAGGGTCACTGTTATATTAATGTGTCAAGACAAAATGCGGAGCGACAATGAAAAACTACCTGTACAAATATACATGGACCCAAGGAAAAATTGGCAGACCGCCATAGATGAGCACACATTACGTTTTTATTTAAAAGAAAAGATATGCAAACAAAATATTACTCCTAAAGCAGATTCAGAAAAACACATTACCACTCTTGCTGAAATACACATGGAAGATGAGCAACCATGGGTTCATGTTGGTATAAATGACTGTTTTAAAACAATAAAAGCCACTTTAGCGCTTGAACAGGAAAGGAGTTTCATTAATGAGAAATTATTGCAAAAAATAATGGAGAGGGAGGAGATCCCGAAATTTAGAATTAAAAACCAATATGTTTCTGGGTTGGACAGTCCAGACTTTGAAAACCGAATTGCAGGCAGATGCATGCTTAAAATTAGCATTGGGCAGAAAACAATTTACCATAATGTATGGATAGTGAGTGGAGCACAAAATGATTTTTACATGGGCAATGACATCATGCACAGAATGTGTATGGTGTTAGATTTCCTTAATCACAAAATATGGTCACGCCTAGGTGGGCCGGCACCTGAATTTGAAGACAAAAGAAGGGCTTTCCATTGTGCACAACTGGTTCCTCATGCAATCGAATTACAAATGAGGAAATATACTATTATTCCTGCATTTACAAAACAGTTTGCAATAACACTGAAATGCAAAAATGGACAGCAGATGAAAGACTCTGATGCATTTGTATGCCTGAATGAATCCATAAAACAGCAAGGCCTGGATTATGAATACATTCCATTGGTAGATATTGGTGAAGGATCTGTAAAAATTATGGTAAATAATAAAGGTTGTCAGGATATTCATTTAGAGGAAAACTCCGCATTAGGAATGGCCATACAAAAATCACATTATACGGCAGATTTAAATAACATGGTGATTGGAAATATCCCTGAAAAGTATGTAGATGCCAAGGGTGAGTTACCAGAATACCTGGACTCTCAGCCCAAAGGAATATTTAAAATTCATTCTGTGTACCCGTATGATTCAAGTGAGACAGTGTGCTGTTATCAAGAGAGTTGTAAAACATTTGATTTAAGTGAAAATGAAATGGAAAATCAGCCCATTGAAATGGAAGCTGACATGACAAAATATTTAAAAGTGGCAGCTTTACAAAAAGACACAGCCACACAGTTAGAGGAAAGCGCCGAGATTCCCTTACCAGAAGATTTTCCAGAATTTTCCAAAATGGTAGAAGAGCAGATTGTATCAGCGGATGCATGTGCCAGCGATGAGGATAGAAACAATCTGAGGGAGATATTTATGGAGTTTAAGGATGTATTTGCAAAAGATGCTTATGATTGCAGTTTAACTGATTTACATGTGGCCACACTACCAGAAGGGTGTAGCAGAAGTCCAGTATTTGTACGCCAGTATAGATTACCGCTGGCATGTTTAGAATCATTAGCAGAGATTATAAAACATTTGGAGACTCGGGGAATCATCAGGCCCATTCATAGCACATCCAATACACCTATTTTAGGTGTGTTAAAGCCAAATGGTCAATGGCGGCTATGTGCAGACTTGAGGGAGTTAAATAAAAGAGTACCAGTGTCCAGATGGCCACTGCCATTCATTGATCAGGGCCTAGCTCAGGTACATGGTTCAAAAGTGTTTACCACATTAGATCTCACCTCTGGATATTGGTGCGTGCTATTGGCAGAGGAGATACAGAATTTATTTTCCTTTACATTTGACAGGACTCAATATGCATGGGTTAGAACTCCGTTCGGGTACGTTAATAGTGGGAGTGAATTTGGAATATTTTTGAGGAAGGCCATGCCTGATGCAGCGGAAAGAGGAACCATAGCTTATGTGGATGATGTCCTAATAAAAAACAAAAGCCTGAAAAGCCATTTTGATGAAATAAGACATGTGCTTGGTCAATTGCAGAAAGCAGGCGCCAAAGTATCTTTACAAAAAGCACAATGGTGCAAGAAAAAAGTAAACTTTCAAGGCCATGAAGGGACTGAACATGGGCTAATTCCACAAAAGAAGAAAATAGAGGCCATACAAAAACTAAAGGACCCTAAAAATGTGAAAGGGGTGAAAAGTTTATTAGGAATGACAGGCTATAACAGAAAGTTCATTGAAAATTATGCTGAAATCACTCAACCATTGACTAAACTGCTAAAACTAAATACGCCCTGGAAATGGGAAAAAGAGCAGTCTGAGGCAGTAGCCAAATTGAAGGAATGTCTTGTAAAGGCACCATGTTTAGCATATCCCATAAAGGACAGGGATTTCTTTATAGAAATAGGTTTCTCTGAACATTGTATGTCAGCAGTGTTATCACAAAAACATGATGTGAATCACAAAACCATTGCCTATGCAAGTAAAGCATTTTCCCAAGTTGAAATGAAATTCAATGAATGTGTAAAGGCCCTATTAACCACTGTGTGGGCGCTACACCATTTCTGCCCTATTGTTCAGGGAGAAAAGGTGATTATTGAAACAAATCACCAACCTTTGCAATTCTTAGAGAGTAAAAGAATTAGGTCAGGTAATCTAGCGCAGTCCAGAATCACTTCATGGACGCTAGCATTACAAGGTTTTCCAGTAGAAGTGAGATATGGACAAAATAAAAAGAGCCCAATTGCTCAAGGGTTAGCTGACTTACATGACTGTGCAGCTGAACAAGTATCAAACGAAATGGAAGTGGAACCTAGTTTGCAGGAATTTGAACAATCACCACACAAAGCTTTTGATGAAAAAACATGCAAGGATTTGCCAACTGTATATGTGGATGGTTGTGCTTTTCACATTGAAAATGACAGTAATAAATAATTAGTGTCAGGGAATAGGAAATGTCTGGTTGAAATGTGAAGGCGTCCCCAGTATAGGGATGAGGATTGGAGCTAGGAGCAGTCAAGTGGCGGAATTGGCTGCCATTTATAAAGCAATTGCTACTGCAGTTGATAATAAATTCAGTGAAATTGTCTTGGTGACTGATTCTGACTATGCACGAAATAGCTTTGTGGAGTATTTACCTGGCTGGAAAGCGAGAGGCATGATTACATACAACAAAAAGCCACTTAAACATGGAAAAATGATACAAGCCATAGACAAATTGGTGTCAGAGAATGATTTAACAATATACTGGAGAAAAATGTGTGGGCATTTAAAAACACCCAGAGAGGATAAGGAGGGAAATGATAAGGCAGACCACCTGGCTAAAATTGGGGCCGTGATGGGAGAATTGCTACCTATTGATGATTTACTGGGTGAAATACAAATTGATGCAGTAATACGTTCTAAAGCACCAAAGGAGGTAAATCAACCAGTGATACAGTAGGGTCATAATACACCAGACCAAGATTTGATTGAGGCACAAAAGAATGATTGAATTTTGGGAATCTATTATAATCATTTGATAGATCCTGAACAAAACCCTTTAACAGAAAATGATTGTATGGGAAAAGAAGAGTTGAGGGTTCTATTAAAGAATAAAAAAACGAATTAGATTACAGGATGGACTCATGATTAGAGAGTCCATAACAGGACAGATACAGTGGGTGGTACCCCTTTCATTCAGAGGGCTAATGCTACAACATGCACATGATGCAATAACTGCAGGCCACAGAGGTTCACAAAAGACATTCGAAATACTAAAAGATTATGCTTACTGGCCACATATGTCCCAAGATGTGGAATTCTATACTAGAGGATGTCTAGTGTGCGCACAATTTAAACCTGCTTCACCAATGCATAGAGCCCCATTGATGAAAAGAGGCCTAACTCTTCCATGGTCAGATTTGCAAATAGACTATGTAGGCCCTTTAAAAAGGTCGAGCAGAGGAAACCGTTATATTTTAAGTGTGATATGTTTGATGTCGAAGTGGATTGAATCTATTCCTGCACCAGATTGTAGTGCACAAACAGCAGCCACATTGCTGGTGAACCATGTGTTCTCAAGGTTTGGGTTGCCACAAAGAATTGAGTCAGACAGAGGAAGTCATTTCACAAGTACTCTAATGAGTAAGGTATGGCAAATACTGGGTGTGAAAAGGAAACTACATATCGCATATCGGGCAGCGTCTTCAGGTGGACTTGAACGGAGCAATAGGTCTGTTGTGGACATATTAAAGAAATTTGTGGCAGAAGCAGGTTCCAGCTGGGATTTACGTTTACTGTTGGTTTTAATGGCAATCAGATCAACTCCTGCCAAAGCAACAGGTGTTAGCCCCCATGAAGTCTTGACAGGTAGGAACATGGTGTTACCACAACACCTGCTATACAGAACACATGAGCAAACACTTGTGAGTGCATCCACAGTTCATGAGTACATTGATGAACTGAGGAAGCATTTGCAACATGCATTTGCTTTTGTGCAGAGAAATCTGGAAAGGGCTTCTGACAGCGCCAAGACATACTACGATAAAAGAACATCAGTGAGAGAATACAGTGTAGGGGATCAGGTGTATAAGTTTCATTTTGGAAAAAGTAAACAGAATAATTCTAAATTTCTAGCAGCCTGGCAGGGGCCATTTCGAATTATAGATAAGGTCTCTCCTGTAGTTTATAAAATTTTGAAGAATGAGGGTGAAATAGCAATAGAGCAGTTTGTCCATGTAAATCAGATCAAACCATGTCATCCAAGACATGAGATAAAAAATCTGGAGCGTGTAGAAACAGATAAAGTCCCTTGAACACAAAAAGGTAAAATAAGTGGGTACAGTCAGGAGGCAGTGACAGAGAAGTTAAAAAAAGATGGTTGAAATGGTACATAAACACTGTAATATATGTAAATATATATATAATATAAAAAAGAAGCTGAAGTTTATGGAGTCGGTGTGCAGAGTGAAAATGCATTAAATATTGAATGTTGTTTTTATGTATGCTTGTTCTCTATAACCTGTGCTTAATTTCAGAAGGCGAAAGAAAAAGGGCGAAATGTTTTACAAAGCATGTTTTATTTTTGGCAAAAGGGTGAAGTTAGTTGTGCTATATACTTAATCTGTTTCTTTTCTATTTGATTTAGAATATTAATATATTTGTACCGGAGGTCACGGGAGACGATGGAGTCCTGGAGTCCCCTGGATGAAGATCGAATGATGCCTGCCTCCGGGTGGAGGTGAAGACAAAATAACCGGAATGCCAAAGAAAAGAGAACTTCTATAGAAAAGGATCCAAGAGTACCAAGATGGAAGAACACCCGAATGAGCCAAATGATGTGACATCGCTGGTCGGGACATATCAGAGGCAGACAAGTGTCCTGGCGTATTGAGTTCCACGTATTTATTATTTTAATTAATTATTTTAATCTGTTATGTTAATTCTTTGTTTTAATTATTTGTTTTATCTTATTGTTTTTGATTGACTTCAAGTATAAAATTGAAGCACTGAACTATGGACACTTCCATCGGGAAGGAACATATGGACCCAAAGATGAATTTTGATATTATGTTGATTGGACAATGGTTTTTCAACTTTTTCGTTTTTGCATGTGAATATTCATTTTGTTGGATTGCTACATTTTAAAAGAAGGAAGGGAGCAAGTTGCTTTTTTAAAAATTGGCTTGGATCGTAGCCAAGTTCTAAAAAAAAAAGGAGGGATATGTAAGATTAATTGGCGTGTTTTGGGAGCACAGAGCACAGCATCACTGCATGGGTTTGGTGCATTGCTATGATGCAATTGTTTCAAGCTATGTGTTGCCAGTGCAACCTATGGACATGTAAATGAAGACAGGCTACACAGGTAAAAAACAAACCATTTTCTCATTTTAAAAGCACACATTTTTTCACATTCAAAATGCACACCATTTTATCACCTGAAGTTCCTCTGTTGCAAGAGACACATTTGAGAATTAATAAACTAACCTCATTAACAAAACTAACCTGATCTTAACTTCTTAATAATATAATGTGTTCTCCACTGCAAAATGAGGCAGACTCTGAAAGTCATTTTAAACGCGCATCCAGATTTATTAATTTTTTTCTCTGTGCTGCTCTGTCCACAGTATTTGCAGGAAGCAAAGATTCGAATAAGCAGGAAATCAGTTTTGTTACAGTTGCTTACTGTAAAAGATTTCTATTGTGTGCAGGAGGAGGATAGGACATAGGGGATTCTTATTGGACAAGCATCATGTTAGAGGCTGTAACCAAGTTTTCCTGTAGAATCTGGGGGAAGAAGAAGGCGGAATACATTTTACGTAGCTCGGGGAAAGACCTAACTGGTGGCTGTGGAGTTCCTGATTGAAAAAGCAGATCCCAGCTGCACTGCTGCAGAGACTGGGAAGTCCAGACAATAATCCCCAGTTTGAGTAACGGCAGATGCCTGTTCTCACTGGGGGTGCTTGAAGAGGGAATTGCCACATCCAGAAGGCGACCAGCCGAAGAATTTCACATGCTGAACAGATTAGGTAATTATACATTGCAAAGTACGGGGGCAGTGTGCATGAGTGCGAAACTATTCAGTCAGTGTAGAAGAAAGAATTCCAGTGTTTTATCATCAGGTTTAATGTTGCGACTGTTCTCGTCGCCCTCTTCTCATTTTCTTACAGATAATGTTGACTGTGCTATTTCCTTTATTTCTGTAAAAATAGTAAGATCGTGTTTAAATGCAATTTTTATAATACACGAAAATATCTGAAAGCAGACGGGTAGTGTGTTTTATTTTCTCTTTCCTTTGTGCATTTACCATTACAGTGCTGATGATGTGGGGAGATGTTTAGACAGTGCAATTTTCATTTTTAAGGTAGCTAAAAATAAGACTTGGCTGCAGCTGTGTGCACGATTTCATTCAGTATGAGCAATTATAAATAACTGTGTGTGTGAAATAGCCTGCTGAAGGTAAATGAGTCAGCAGAAATAGAGACCCGGGACATAGTTCACTATTGTATATAAAATAGTGAGTGTTGTACCACATGTTAGCTCGCTGTTGTAAATAATTCAGTGAGAATTGCCCATGGTGGCACTCCAATTGAAAATGTGGTGTTCCTGAAATGTAGGCCTGAGGTCTCTCTAGTGATCACACGAACAATCTAAACAAAAATAAGGGGTTCTGGATATTGGGGCTACAAATAAAACAAAGGAATTATGCTCACCAAAAATACCACCAACCATGCATACCAATAACGCATACCAACATAATGGATACCACTAAATGTATCAGTGTGCTGAAATAATGTATGTATACTGTAGTACTATATATCAAATCTAATCTGAATGCAAAGAGTGATTATTACTGAATTATTTTCATTTTGCCGGTAAGAAAATACCGCTAAGCCCCAAATCTACACAAAATACCCTACAATCTCAATATCTCCCAAAAGATATATCCTTGCTGTATCTTAATTTTCCAGCACACCTTCTCTCGTTAGCAGGGGACTGATTTTTGCAGGTGTAAGCAATTATATCCTGGGCCGGTTAGAACAAGGTGTTTTAGGGTATCTTCCTCTAGCTGGCAAATTTTGCACAAAGACTCTTCAGCATGATTCTATTTTTAGTTTGGGCTATTAGTTGTCATATATATTGTCAGTGCCTTCCCAGTTCCAGAAAATACATTTGCACCGCTGTATAAAAAACAGTAGAGAGCAAAAGAGAAACAAGGAAACTAGTGTTGCAGCATAATTTTACCTATCTTCCCTTGCCGTCTACTATTCCATTTCTATTATATGCACTTCTCCTTTACCTTTCACCCCGCAGTAACCTCACATCAGGCCAGGTCCACCTGACCACCATTCCCGTTTACCTCCACTCCCACCTACCCCAAAAGCCCACATCATGTCTTCAGTGCTTAATTTGAAAAACAAATAAGTGCCAGTGCACAAATATTTTCTAGCACTCCTGTGACACCGCTTGGTGGGCAGTTCCCCACCACTGCTGCCATCACCTTTAGGTGGTCCCACAGTGTCAATATATTTGGGGTTAGACTACAGCTCACATCTGTTCATTGCGGTTGATGGATGCACTGACTATCACCACTTCATAGTTAGAGTGAGTCTGAGGCAATAAGAACTGGGGCTCAAAAATAGTTCCTAGGGCTGAGCCCTGGCAAACATCCCCACCAATTAAGCACTGTATGTCTTTCTAGGCCCGGCAGGGAAAAATCAATGGTTATTCTTCCTCCTCCTCTGCGAGGGCTCAGCAGCGAGGCCCACAGTCTTTGTTCCTTCTCAGATGGTGTGCACTCAATAATGCCACCCTGAACACTGTGCCTATGCCCAGCAGGCTCTGGAGGAGGTGCTTGTGGTCCCACCATCTTGTTGTAAAAGACAGGGAGGGCCCCCTTTCAGAATACTGAAGCAAGAAATAGGACATTGTTACTTACAAAATGACATTTCGAAGGACATTTAATTTTTTTGTTGCATGTTTTCAGATCATTTTAATTGAGTTAGTCCAAGAAGGAGTGCTAGCAAGCAGGCAAGAGAGCCAGGGTGGGGGGCGGAGGGGAGTGAGATCAGGAAGCAGAAAGTGCAGGCTGAGGGTTTTCCAGCTTCCGGGTATCGATTGCGGTGGGGCTTGGCAGGGAGGAGGGGCTTTTCCTCCCCTACCATGCCCCTGTACATCATTGTCTGGTACATATTGTTTATAAACTGGCTAGAATATGCAATTGTCCATGATGGCTTTTTGTTCATTGTGTTTACTTTGATTTTCTATTGAATTTCACAATTTTGTTCAATATTGTGGACTGATATTTTCAAAGAAAGGTGAGTGTGTGTTCTTGGCAGGTCCTGAAACTTGTGCTTCCCATCTATTAAACCATGAGCAAGGCTTTTTTGAAATAGCTTATTCTGTGAACTGAATCACTTCTAGAGGCATCTGATTTTGGCAGGTATGGGACAGTGTGATTACATGATTTGCCCAGGATAACACACTTTGGTTAAGTGGTAAATGAGCCTAGCTTGAAATTTAGATACTTGATCACACATCTTCCAAGCTTAGGTTGGTACAAATATATGTTGAAGGTTGGGTTTGAATACCTAAAATAATGCTCAATTGTATACAATTACTTCAAAAAGTCACATGATAAAGCAACCTGACAATGTATACTTCACTGTAGAAACATGTTTCTGAAAAAGAGTAAGGGAGTCATTTAGTTTTAAATTCTAAATTGCACAGAGGGAACCACTCCTGTTTGCAGTATTTGCAAAAGGCCCCTTCATGCAATTTTAATTGTTTCCACCAAGTACTGGAAAAGTAAAGCATAACACACTGGTAAAAATCTCGCCTCTGATCGTCACTTTTCCACAACATTTCTGGAAAAGTGTAAATCCCTCCCACAATTAACCATTGTGGGAGCCATCCATAATGGTTTCTTTTTGTATCTGCCTGCTTTTACCAGGGTGTACAAGTCAGGTGGATTCCATAGGAATCCATTGGTTTTCTACCAACATAAGAATACCTGCTGGTGGAACACCAATCGGATTCGGCAGGGGGACCTGTAAGAGCAAGCAAACTTGTTAAGTCCGATCTGCTCTCCAACTTCACTTGCCAAATCATGCACAATCCTGCAGCGCATAGAAAGTGACGATACATGCTTTTACGCTACCTTTTCCACTCCACTTGACTTTAAACATGACTCCCTATGATTTTAGCTTTATTTTTCTGAACCTGAATGGAAACCTACAAGCTCCAGAATAGAAAATAATGAGAATTTACAAAAAATGAAATGCATGACAAGGTAATAGTTTCACAGAGCTAGTTCTGCATCCCCTCAATTTCTAATCACCCAATAATCAAACAGTTTATAATGTAAAGAAAAAAGTATGACTGCAATGGTCACTGTCAGTTATCTTTTCACATCTTTAATCACTTCCTGTTGTAAATAATCTGCCTCTGAAACACATTTAGAAGATAAGACCTTGCTGGGAGGGCCTGTGCAGCCCTGGGTGTTTGTGTTTGAGGGGAGAGGGGCCGATCAGGGGTGAGGGGGCATGGGCATTTTCCCCTTCTGCAAATGTTAAATCCACCTCTGATTGCACTCTTTATGAAATATTTAAATACTGTTTTTTAGCTTTAAAATATGTACACTTTTTATACTTTGCATGCAATATTGAAGAAAACGCTCCTCTCTTGTGTTATTGTCCAGGTGCACTTGATCAATCTTCTGAGAGGCAAATGTTTATTAGGGGCAGGGGGTGGGAACAATCCTCCCAACCTGCTCCTGTCCCCATCACTGGTGGGGTCCCACAGCAAATAATTTCCATTTCTGGCACTGCCTAAACACCCAGCACCCAGAATCAACACCAGACTTTCCAAACAAGACCCACAATAGTCATGATGTATTCTGTTTGCATGAAAACTCTGTAAAGTTAGTCAAGCAGCATGAGGTTATCAATTCAGTACTTATCAGTTTGAATCATGGCAGTTCTGGCAGTTCAGGCTAGGCTTCACACAGACAAAGATATATTCTATTTAGGTTGGAACTCCACTGGCAAGTACTCAGGAGAAGATGATCTGAAACTGGTCCATACTTGCCATCCTAGCCTTGCCATTTTCAGGTTGGGCCTTGTCAGGCCAACTCTGTGAGGTGCAGCTTAATTCCATAGTCATAGCAAATGAAACACCCACATCTGGGCATATGCACTTTCCCTTCGGGAGACAAATTGAAATCAACATGCATTGGCAAGCCAATAGCTTTGTCTTTTGATTAGGCATGGACAAGCTTTTGTCAGGCACTGGGGTATCACTTGGCTATAACATGGGAACAGCAGGGGAACTGTGCGGGTGCCTGGGCTTATGATATTGCCTGGCAAATGTCTGTTTAATACCTATGCCCAAGCCCAAACTGCTGGCTTTGCGATTGCTTGTCTTAGACAGGACTGCTGTGCAAGGAACAGAGACATTGACACAGATATTGCGTATAAAATCACCTGTCTGAAGACACATACTAAGAGATTTTTATCACACCAGAAGCTAATTTATAGAGGCAATTAAGTAATTCAACACCTCAAAAGAAAGTTTAAATATAACACTGCCAGGTCCTATACAGCACAGAGATTGATGTTACTTTGTGATAGAGCTTGCTCAAAAAGTTCCCAAAGGGTACGTTTTGACGGTGAGGTGCAGGTAGTTGGAAGTAATGCCGTAGGCATTCACCTAGCCATGGCTTGTCATTGTGTGGGTAAATGATCAAATACGCTTACCCTCTCTTAGAATTTGGTGTTTTCAAACTAATCACAGGTTCTCGTTTGGATGTATCCATAACTATAGTCCTTTCTGCTTCTCTGCCATTTGCTAGAAGAACCCAAAAGCACAACTATCAAGAAGCTTTCAGATTGTCCCATTTCGGGGATCAGGGGCCTATCGAGTCCTGGCTCATATTCATTTCATTCTGGTATTTGAATTGCAATCAAACAGTCATTATTAGAAATGCTATACTGCAAGAAGCAGAGCGCAAAGAAAACACGCAATATTCAATGATGGACACCTCTTCTAATGGAACCAAAGATCAGATCATGTAGAATGAGTCCAAATGTTCTGAAATGTAGATTGGCAGCATTTTCTGTTGTATAAAATATGAAGATGTTTGAGTGTTGCCTCTGTGTGCTTTAACAGTTTGTGGACTATGCAGACGTTCAACAAGTTCAGTTTAGTGTGGCAGAAATAATTGTGATAAACGACAAAGGAGAATGAATAAACATTGATTCCCATGTTTTCCCTGCGTTATTGATAACGGCTTTCACTGTTTGCGAACTCCTGTCTGGGTACATGGATTGAGAAGTGCAGACTTGTTTTAGCCTGAAAAAAAGAGGGCTCTCAAAAGCTGATGTTCCTGTCAGAAGAGGGCAGGATGCTAAGTAGAGGTAACACGTGACATTTGTGTTACTGACATATACACAAACAGTAGATAATTATTAAATTCTATTTAGGGAATATTTCATAAGCAAAACAAATGGCTAAATATCCGAAAGGGTCTACAGAGATTCGTTTGCCAGTAGTTTGGGAACTTACTAATTGTGTTGTCCAGGTATTGTATACTCAGTTTTGCATTCAAAATGGAGTTGCAGTTATTGTAGACAGCTGGCACATGCCGAGAGGGTGATATTAAGCCATTCCTGTCTTTTCAAGCATTACTGGATTGTGAGACTTGTAGTTTGACTTGTCCCAATGGCGTATGGATCTAGAACCCTTAGCATGCAGTGTAAGAGGATACATGAAAGAAGCTGGGTGATTGTGACTCTCCTCACTGTTTGGGCACAGATGAAAGCTTTAATAAAGTGATTACAGATGCGTGACTGATTGGACACTTTTCCATGTTTCAGTTGCCATCCTCGTGTTTATTAATTGTAATATCTTTATCTAAACTTGTTTTAGTTTGCAACAGAGGCACTTGGTAAATTAAGTGACTTTACCTTCCCTTTTAGGTCGAATGTTTTTTTAACATCTATTTATTAGCATTTTGGTATAACAATAAAAAATCAAAGGTAACCTCCCCCACCCCTGACTGACACCTCCCCCCAGACCACCCTCCCCTAGCCCTTCAGGTGTACACCCCAGCACAGCCAACTTGTAATCAAAATGTTCAGTTTATCCCCAAACTGTGTATTGTCCGCAGACAGTGAGACTCACTATAACCACCATGTCGGAAAGGCAGTACCAGTTCCCATTCCTGCGTGAACTTAGTTTGATCTCCTTGTATCGAATATGTGACCCACTCCAGTGAGACAAAGTTCCAGACCTTGATTAACCAGTTAGTCTCATGTGGGTGTTCGGAAGACTACCATTCTCCGGGATGACCAACAGCGCTGCTAAGCTTAGAATCGTATGAGCTTTACGTTTGTAATTCGGCCAGGGTACATCATTGTGTGCCCTTAGACATCACAAGCTTTCCTAAGCTCCTCTTTTGGATTGAATTTCAAAAATGATTTGGATATTATTATTGATCAATCCCCAAAGCATTTCTAGCTTCAGAGAGCTCTACCAAATGTGCAATCAGTTACCTGGGCCCCCGCAGTCCCTCCAGCATTTGTGGGGAATGTTAATATTCATCCGATGTGGGTGGTCAGGCGTATAATGCCATTGAGTCATGTGTTTATACCAGCATTCCCCAATGTGTATCACATGCGTGAGTTTTGTGAAAGTCGGCCCAAGGTTGTTCCCATTTATCTTCTAAGACTGAGTGTCCCACCGTGGTTTCCCATTTGCACTTGTATGTGAGGTCTTTGGAGAGGGGGTCGTCTGTTAGTAGTTTGTACAGGGTGGACATAAGATGTTTGTCATCGGGATCCGAAATCAAATATTTTTCGAAGTTTGTAAGAGGTCACGTGGCTGCTTTTTTGTTGGGGGGCCATTTGTCAATGCCGTACTTGAAAATATTGCCATCTGTGTTCTTCCATCAGGCCTTATTCCGATTTACATTGATCAAACGACTTGATTGGTCCCCTTGGAACATATCCCTCAGCTTTACACAGCCCACCACTTTCCAGAGAGGGAAGGAACCTTTTTCGAGCCCTGGGGTAAATTGAAGATTGCAGAATATCAGGGTCAAAGGGGAAGCAAAAGATGTGATTAGTAGGTGTAGGACCACCTTATCCCATCTGTCCCCATCTAATTTTGTGATCATACTTTTGTGCATATTTTGTGGCCGTTCTGCTTTTGGTAACCAGAGGGTTTCAGCAAGCGAAGTCCCAACAACTGATTGGTCCATTTAAATCCACCTTTTGTCTGAGTTTTGGGTAAACCAGTCTTTAATAACCCGAAGTTGGGTTGCATGATAGTAACTCAGGAAATTTGGGAGGCCTCGCCTGCCCTTGCATGCCCTTGCATGTGGGGGGTCATCAAAGTGTTTAGGGTCATTATTGGGGATTTATTGTTCCAGATAACGGATATAATCATTCTATTGAGTGTCTGGAAGAAGGTGTCTGGCACAGGAATTTGGAGTGCTTGGAAGTAGTAAAGTACTTTCGATAAGATGACCATCTTAATCGTGTTGATTCGCCCCAGCCACGAGACTGATAGCGGTTCCCATCTAAGGAGTTGTTGTTTAACTGATGTCAATAAATGCATGTAGTTAGCGCTATACCGTTCTGACATAGTCTGTGTTAAAGTAATCCCAAGCAATTGTATGCCCCCCTGGACCCAACTAAAACTAGTGACTGCTTCGGACCGCCTCAAGCCTTCCCCTACCAGCAATAGTTTTAATATTTCAGATTTATAAATATTGATGTTTAGCCCTGCCCCTGCGCCAAATGCATCAATTTCTCCAATAACCGCTGGTAGTGATTCCGCAGGGTCTATCCGGCAGAAAAAAACGACATCTGGGCATGGGATTGCCAAAAGGGATACTCTCAGATCCAGTGCTGTAGGCAGACTTAAAACTCTAAATTTAAGAATGTTTTATATTAAACACCTCCCTACGTTATACGTTAAGAGATAGCCCTTAAATTGAAATGATTATGGAATGTGGAGGTGCTTTTGCCTGTGAGACTGTGGGCATGTCTAGATGTCCCGCCTTTCCCCAACTACCCCAACCTTCCCTGTCCCCTGACCCACCCTGTCACCCTTCCTTCCTGGTGCGAGCCAAATAATCTAAATGCGCCTTGGGCCGACTGCCTGCGGCTTCAGCTCGCAGATATTGCCAGGGCCAACTTGTGGGGAGTCCAAAACCTCTACCGTGATTAAAAGGGGCACAGTCATGAGTAGTCCTCCGCCCCAAGGGCTTTATTCCTGATCTTGCAGTGTCCAAAACAGGCTCCGCACCCTTGATCGAATGCTCTGTTAACTGGTGTCTCTGTCTCAGGGACCCTTAGGTTGAATTTCTTGAAGGGTCAGGCCACGATTTTGGTTCCCCCTACGTTTTTGCTTCTGCTGGGACCATTCCCACATTTTCATTCCTTTCGACGGTCCGGTTCTGCTTCATTCGATGGTCGAGCATCATCCTTGTCGATGTGTAGCAGCTGAGTGCCCTTTTCCTTAGTCGTTATTCTGTGCTGACGGCCATTCCATTGAAAGAATAGACTCAAGGGGAAGGTCCATTTATATTTAATCCACTTAGATTGCAGGTCCTTTACCACGGTTCCTAGTTCTCTCCTTTTTTATAGGGTTGTCTGAGCCAAGGTTTGGTAAAGTTGGATTTCTGCTCCATTGTGTCTAATTGGCTCTGCTAGCCAGGCCACTCGCAAGATGGCTTATTTTTGGGTGTAGTGCGCCAACGCCACCAATGTGTCCCTCGGTCGTGCTCTGGGTTGTGCCTTTTAGGCCCCATTCTATGGATCCTGTCGAGGGGTATATCCTCCTCCCCACGGTCGCCTAATAAGTCTGTGATGATGTGCAAGACTGTCTCCTTCAACTCCGAGTCCCCCACGGATTCTAGGAGGTTCCTGATGTGGATATTTGATCTGTGAGATCTGTTTTCTAGGCATTGTAATTCAATATTATGGGATATCCTGGCCAGGTCCTCGCGGGCCTCGTCAGTTTTTCAAATGTCCTGTAGAGTCATTACTTTGGTGTTAGTTCGTTCTTCCAGTGCTGCTATGTCTTTTTTCAGATCGGTCAGGGTCTGTTTCACCTCTGCTGTGAATGTCGCAAATTGTGCTTGAAAGGTGGTCCTGGAATTCCTGGAAACATACTTTGATGTCTGCCTTTGAGACTGCTATCACTGCCATCATCCAGCAGCATTGTATGGAGTTGTCGCATGGCTCCGCCGCTAGCTATCGCATGCTAGGGATGTGTTTCCCCCTTGCACCGGAATCGAGCTGTCAGCAGAGTCTTTCTGGATTCCCGGGTTCACGATGTTCCATAGACCGGGGTGGGGGGCGTATCCAGTGTCACCTCAGTAGCAAAGGAACACCCACCCCCCAGTTTACAAGTGCCTGGGTAGTCTGTTCAGGCGTTAGGCAGCTAGAGTCTTATGCGGCCCTTCGCTCACTGACCGCTGATATGCCTGGTGGATTAAGGCCTTGGACCCCGTGATTCGGTGGTCGACTACGGTACGTCAGAGACTATGCCCACTGAGGGATTGTCTGGTTAGTGCTGCATACCCCCTCTCCAGCACCATGGTACTACCCTGTTGGGTTATCTATTTGGAGGAGCTACCTGCTCCTGCAAAGTGCCATTCTCCCCGCCTCCCGTACCGTTACAACGGCCTGAGCCAGCAGACTCCACAGTTCGCGGAAACCTTTCCATTCAAACTTTCCTTCCGGGGAGGCCGAGGGTGTGTCGGTGGAGCACCCAGCTCTTTTGCTGCTCTGGCTTTGATCACCCAGTATTCCCGCAAGGGCGCAGATCAGTGAGTTCAGCGGGTGCCAGTAGGGTAAGGCGCGTTGAAAGAATGGCCTCCCCTCTGTTTATCTAACCACCTCCAAGCTAATGCTGTGTCCGAAGGTTTGGGACATGGTCCTTGCAGCTCACAGAGTTGCATGTGTGGCCATGAGGGTCTTTGTCTCCCTTTTGCCTAGGAAAGTTGGCTAGTGTGCGATTTCATCCTCGCTTATCATGCAACTGGCTGGTTCTAGGCCGCTGGGTTCTCTGCTTCACCTTTCTGCGGGAATCCGTGTGTTGGCGAGACGGCTCCGTCACGAACTGCATTGCTCACCGTTGATGATCCTGTCGCCGCTCAGGGTCTTCTCCCGCTCCAGGGATTAAATTATGCAAATGAGCTGCACAGCAAAGTTTTGGGGTGTGGGCATGCCGCCCAACCTGACATTGTAGGCCTTTTAGGGGACAGAACTTACACGTCTTCACCTCCAGCCCCCATCTTGGAATGTCTACAAAAATAGAAATAATCACATTTCTACAATAATCACATTTCTATGTGGCCGCTTCCGTGTCCTGGCGTGCCTATCAGCCACTGCACGCACTCGTGTACATAGCAGGGGCTGACAGATCAATTTAGAAAGACCGCTCTGTGCGGTCCCAGAGCAGTCTTTCTAAAAAAAATGTTTTCTTTGTTTTTTTAAAAAAGGTCTATTGACCTAATACCCTTTTTCCTAACTATGTGTGGGTGTTCTATAGCAAGGCATTGTGTGCTCCCACAAGATACAGTGTACCTCTTGTCCATTAGCTCAATCTGGGGCCCAGTCAATTACCACGCAGCCGATTATGCAGCTAAACAAACCACATCCCGTTGATCATTAACATAAAGCTTACCTGCCTTTAATGTATTGTCTCTTAACAGCCACATATTTCCACAGCACATTTAATAATTCTATGTCAAGACCGGAGGTTCGGATTATGCTTTTCTCTAAACTTTACTTCACGAGCAGCATAGTCACAATTATAACTAGATAACTGTCCAAAACGATAAAACTACAACTCCCATGACATTTGAGTCTTTGGTAGTCCTTGACTTATTGGTCTGCACTGACACGTGATGCCATTAACTAATCCACTGCATCCTTATGTCTTTAAATACTGTAGCCCCTGTCGCTCCTTCCTCTTTCTTTGCTGCTCCAGCATCAGATAAGTATACTATTTGCTTTTATATGGTTGAATACGCTAACATTATTAAATGTGATTTAGGAGCAGCGTTGCAATCACGTAAGGACTATGTATAGGGGCCCGAACTCAGCGAACATTTTTGCATCAGGTGACAGAGCACGAAGGGGCTTTTGACTCTGGCGTCCGCACCATTCAAGACCGCCCAGGAGAGGGCAGCATATCACGAAAGTGCCTCATAGCGCGCGCAGAACGCAGCGGTTCATGCACTTGCGGAGCGCACTTCTGTGATGGGATATTATGGAGTAAGTAATGCGGTAAACGGCGCGCGTGGTAAAAAAAAATATATCTACTTTCCAAAATCGCGCAGCGAGATGCAACAGAGACAGAAACCGGCAGCCAGGGCTCACGAAGGGTGCAGCTGCCAACAAGCAGAACACAGAGAGCACCTGGCAGCTTCTGCTGGGAAAAAATTGATGGGCACAGTCCCAAGAAAAACTGTCAAGCTGATCAATCAGTGCATACCCCTGACCCGCTTTTATTACAGCAAGTGTTAATACAGTGACAGGAACAGGCCCTGTTTACATATCCACTATTGGCTCAACTAAACTTTCAGAGCAGGCCCCGGGCAGCACCAGTGAAGAGGGAGTAAAGCCCCACATTAGCCAAAAAAGGCTTAACAAGGCATGGGCCATATCATTCAAAAAGCACTGCGTGCTGGCCTAGGGCACAGTGCTAAGCACGTGAGCCTTACAGAGGCTTGTTTGGCATTCTCCCAGGGACTGAAAGAGCTCGGAGAAGGAGACCCTGGGAAAATCAAAGGGGGAAGAAAGAAAGCCTGCAGGGTTCGCAGTGACCAGACTTCCCCAGGCTCACCACAGAAAGAAAAAGGTGGAAAAAAGAAGACGGCGAGGTCAAGGGAGAGGAATAGCAGGTGGCAGGAGGACACCGCCTCCAGCTCAGATGAGCCTCAAGACCACAGCTGGCATGGACCATCAAACGAGGAGGCACTGTCATTCTCTAGTGAAGCCCAAGACAGTATAACTTCCAAGAAAAGGAAGAGGGCGAAGTACAGGAGGAGGACAGGGATGAGTTTGATCTGGACTTGCTTATTCACCCCAGATCCCCGGAATGGAAACCGCCAGCAAAGATTATGGCATATTTAAGAACACCTCTTTCTAAAGAAGCAAGGAATAAACTAAGAGCAGAGTTTTCCAGACCACATCTATCTGAAGGGATGGAGGAGACGCCGGAAATAGATGAGAGAATGCTTATTTTCATTTTTTCATTTTGGATGGTTATCTTGTTATACTTTTTACCATGCTGCTCAAGAAGTAAAGTTTGGAGAGAAACATAATCCTTCGCCTCTGTGTCGTTATTAGAATGATAACTTTCTATAACATTTGTGTTGAAAATCTGATTTGTTTTCTGAGCTATGACATGGACACAATATGCCCTGTCCTTCCTGATAAAGCGGACTACAAGCGGCTGAGCAGCCCCACCACCTGCGGAGACATATTTAAATTGCATTGGATCATAGAACAGCCAATGGATTATGAATGCGTGCGTGACTGACAACAGACCTAGCCTCTCTGAAGCCAGAGATTCTAGGACATTGTTAGCAGCATTGTTCTGATGTTTGCCCACAGGTTTCAGAGGTGACGGGGTCAGAATTCCGGCCCTCACCAGCCTCTAATATTAAAGTCTACGCATTCTGCATGGATGTCATGACTCGCCACTATGAATCTCACCACCGCAGGCCTGGAGCCACTCCCTGGTATCTCTGGAGATGCTGGCGCTGGCATCGTGCCTGCCCATTCATCATGGCGGGTCTTCCGTACTATGAACACACGCTAGCGTCCTGACGTCACTTGCCCGGAAGACTGGAGCCGGGCTAAACACTATTAATGTTTCCCCGTCTAGTGGCTCCCCACGTTGCAATATTGATATATTGCAGAATGCTCGTTCTTACCACACTGGTAAGCCTTTTTCTCTGCTTCCTTCTGTATCTCCATTCCCTCTTCCTTCTGATTCCTTGTTGTTCTCCCTTCCTTCTGTCATTATTTCCTGGAGTTCTGTCTTGGCAGTTCCTGTTTGCCTGATGTTCCTTGGAGTTCAGCGCCCTTATTTACAAGCTTGGGAGTTCTTGTTTGCCTGTTGAGCCTTGAAGTCCTGTTCCATTTAAGTCAACCTTTGAAGATCCTGTTTGCCTGATCATCTCTTTCCAAGGACTCTTCCTGCACTTCCTGACTGCATTTTATATCCTTGCTAGGGGTTTTCCCGGCTATTTGGCTCTGCACTCTCTCGGCAGAGCCATACATCCAGTACCACCCCCTGGGTCACATTCGCTGCCAACGGGATAGGACACCAAATTCAACCCAAGAAATCACCTTCAGACAACAAGGTAAGCGTGATCATGATAGAGGATCCCTTTACACTTGAGCAAAAACACAGGTTTCTTTGCCTGGGACACACCCCGTTCCCAGGCCACCGCCAGCATTATGCGCAGCTGCGCCAACACAAAATGCATGCACATGAGGATGGCACACTCTGCCTGACATTGTGAGGGAATGCAGAGCTCGTTTAGTAGCACTAGGTAAAAGATGTACTTTTTTTCTCTTCTCATCAAAAATTAAATCTATCACCTAGCACTAAAAAGAAAGAGGGACGGCCCTATTTGACCCAAGCGAACACGCCGCCACTTATGTTGGTGCAGGCCGGGGTAAGCTCACATGCATTCTATTGGTAGGCGACTTCAACGCAAAAATACCTTCGCCTGGGGATGATGTGGAGGATTATTTATTGGACGAAGAGGCTTGAGGAGTCACACGAATGCTAATGAAAGGGATGAAATCAGAAAGAATGGAATCCGGGTGACGGAATTCCTTGGTATCCATAGCCTACATGTATTGAACGGTAGGGCTGGCATGGACATTGCCAGGGCTCTGGACCTTGTTGCCACATCGTCATCTGCTGTGATTGATTACATCCTCATCGACCTACACTCTTGGTCTAGGGTAGATCATTTTCAGGTTTTGGAACAAGTTAAAAGTGACCAGAACCCTTAAGTAGCACTTTTGAATTTTGAAGATACCTCTGAACATATTATTTTAGATATTTATCCCGGGCAAGTGGATCTGCTTGAACTCAAGGCCAAGAGGCATTGCAGTTTTGGGAATGGTGACGTCCCAGATGGCCTTCACTGTGAGATCATACAGGCTGGCCTCTCTGATATAATACAAAGTTCTTCATATCAGTGTGTATCAATATTGCACAGAGTGCTATACTTCTGTAGCAAAGAAAGCTAGCATTATGTGCTCAAGAGAAATTCCTAATTCTCCCATTAAAGGTTTAGATTGAAATCAAATTCAATGAAAGGATGCTATGATAATGATTGCCATATGTTAAAATCAAAACTCCAGGGGCCTCATTATGAGTTGGTTGGTATTCTGGCGGTAAATCGGCAGTACTGCCCAACTGAATTACCATTACTGCCACTTGGTCCGTTGGAATTACAGCTGGATTACAAGTGGCGGTGGCTGTGTAAATCCCCATAAGACTCTATGGGGCTTTTTTGGTGGAATTACTGTGACAGTAATTCCGCTGCAGTAATTCCACTGTAGTAATTCCACTGATTTTGCTGATTTTGTCGGCTGGGAGTTGGAGGATGTACCTCCAGCATCTACTACAGGGACATACGCATAGTTTGGTAGAGTGAGACTATTGGTGGTAATTCCATAAACACCAAATGTTTTCCTGCTTTACCATACTTGTAGTGAGGCCCCAGGAGTCCATTTGCTAAAATGTGAATCTGGGATTTGCGTCCATTCTACAAGTTCTGCTCTTTACCACTTTCTTTTCCAGTTCTTACCATGGATTAAAAAAAATGCCATTTTATGGAACCGACTTGGAAAGTACACAAATCACATAAGCCAACATGACAATTTTTAAAAACAAAATGTTATAGAAGCATATTATGCAAAATGGAAATGATTGTAGCTTCATTGTCTCCATCATCATGTATGTAAGTACCAGCATACAATTGACATGACCTTAAAATATTTCATCTATGTTTCTCTTTTGTATTTTAAAGCTGTAAATACCCCGAAAACACAGGCTTGTGAATTTGTGGTTTGAAAAACCTGTGTACTGTAGAAATGCAAACCGTTGTTTGTGTCAGATAAGCAGACCATACAATGAGCTTGCCAGAGGCCTTTCATATCTGGTCTCCTCTATTCTGTCTGTAGCCCCTTCCACTCAAATGGCCTCCATCAAAAGAGAGCTCATGTAATGGGCTAAACAACATCACCAACATGTGAGAAGCAAAACCTTTTGACAGAAAACAGCACAGGACGGTCAATGAAACAAGATGATTTGTACAGGAACAAATCATTGTGTTCCTGGACGTTTGGCCATTTGGAATTTTCAAACGGCCCAAATTCTGCCAAATCTCCCATTCAGGCTTTTATTTACTGGCTTTTTGGAGGTTTCCCTAAAATCCAGGGTTTTTACCTTGTGAATAGCATATGTAGCCCCGCCTCTTTTCCTTGTATTCTTCACATTTACATTTATGATGAAAAAGCAAAGGTGCGGGTACTATAACGCAAAGAAAGAAGCAGTAAGGGGCGTGCCACCCACTCATCACATGGGCCTCATTAGATCTTCCTGGTTATGAAGCTGATTTGCACACACCATCATTTTAAGTGTGCTGCCTACACGACAGACAGCTCAAGTTATTCAACATTACACATGTTCAGCTGATCCAATCCAGATTTACTTTTTCTTTGCATTCTGGTGACTACAGTTCTACATTTATAATGACATAAGCATCCAGTGAAGGTAAAATAATGCAAAAGAATTGCGAACGCTGCCTCACTCCTCTGCCAAGGGACTATGCCCCACCAATCGTAGAGCACTCGGACTGACCTTCTCTGCCCAATCCAAATGTAGCCTTCAGTTGGTAAGATAAGCAGGACCATTGGGGGCTTGACATGTATAACTTCATGCCACCCACAGGCATTCAAGCACTTGGAGCCAGCTGTAAGGTGTCCTGTAGCACTCCACAAAACACGTAAATAAATAATATATATAAAACAGCACACATTCCATCTAAAGGGCCTTAACGCCAAAGCAGACCTGCAAATGTATGCCTAGTTTCCTGTACACTCTTGGGACTTAACCTCCCCCTGCTGCCTTCTTAACAGGATAAGGAACTAGAGCCAAGGTAGGGAAGGCCAGAACATTTGGGGTTATGCAGATATTCCCAGAATATGATAGCCTCAGCACAAAATGGATCATACCTCCAACACCACTATAGTCATTAGCATAAATCTCCACGCTGTCAGATCACCTAAAGGTGTCTCTGGGGCAAGTACCCGTGGGGAAAATGGAGGAGAACAAGTTGAAGATTGTATTCTAGTGAGAAGCCGGTAAAAAAAGAAGTGCATAATATGGTATACTCCTGGATGCCTTCTTCTCCACCAGCATCCATGATGATGGCAAGCAAGATGCAGGTGAACTATCTAGGAAGTAGGGGGGAGGACAATGGCACAGTGACAGAGAAAGGAGGGAACGATGTTTGCTGTGCCATATATTTCTACTGGCTGCCTGAAGTGAGAACAGAGCGAGAAACCATCATTAATATCTGCGCTACTACTGTTATGTCCTTGAGTCCTGCATCTGCTATTTTACATTCACAGTAATGCACAGAGAGGCACTCCTAACGGTGCAGACAGAAATCCTGCCAGTTTCTTCAGTTCCAGTTCTTCCTGTGAAATGAGATCTGCAAACATGGACATGTTTGCCTACTCCAGTCACTGCTACATGAGCACGACATTGGCAAACACGCGAGTTTAAGCACCAGCCGAGGTTTGCCCAGCACTGCCGCCCACGTGATATTTGGGTGTAGCGTCTTCCAAGCTTGTTCACACACTATGGATCAGTCATATATGATCTGGAAACATTCTCTAATTGTATATACCATCACGTTTCACCTGATATTATTTTTGTGGTGCATTTGTATCTTCTTCAGAATTAACTGGTTTCTCTTGCTGGTCCAAAGTTGCAAACATCTAAAAAGCGCAGTAGCAGCCACGGGTCATCAGCCGCTAGACAGCAGAGGTCTGATGTTGAAGCATTCTGCTGACAATGCAATATGGTCTTGCACAATATTACCTAACATCCTCTTCCAAGCGTTATATTTTAGCTGCTTTATGCTGCCTGGCTAATATTGACATGGGATTCTGTGGTGGCGTGATGCATTTCACATGAGGACCCACCCTACCAAAGACACATTGTGCCTTCCTGCATCCATTAGTGAAGATTGAATGGTCCAGAGGAAAACTCCACACATGGGCAGGTGGAAAATAATTCATTGGATGTCTGCCTACAGACGTTATGACAGAATCACAAGTCACAAATTAGCAACCATGTTCTGATTCACAGGCCAACGTTTGGCCCATTACAATGATTTTTCATTAGTACCTTTAACTCAGATGGACTCATTAACTCCTTCAACTTTTTGCACTCCATTTTCAACTCTGCAGGCGGTGGTACACTTACAATGTTGCGTATAGTTGTATGTTATTCCACAACACAACAATAGGCTGTGAAAGAGACCTTGATTTGTCTCTCTTGCATAACTGGAATACCACTCCCCCAATATTTAGAGGCACTCCCTCAGATTTTTAGTTTGAGGAAGTCACTTGGCCTGCCCTTTGCCTAGTCTCTTACCCAATGCCCAGTCAGGCACCTACACGATGGTATTACGGTGCAGGTGCCTCTCCACAGCATCCTACACTTCTGTTGGATACAGCTCTGCCTGACTGATGGTTATCTAGCCATGCAGGCATGTGTGCCAGCATGACACCTCAGTGGGCCTCTCCTCTAGTAACCATATAGACTGTACCCATAAGGCTCCCTCCACCTCAAACAACAAACTGCAGCAGTGGTGGTGGCAACAGGGATCATCTGGTGGTGGTGCCACTGGCGCAGCATGCACATAGGGTACAGGTTCTTGGGCACACTGTGAGGGCAAGGGAAATGAGGAACGCTTGCGCTGGTGTGTCCGGATCCAAGAAGGTGTGCCAATGTGCCTGACTGTGTGGCAATCACAGAAACTCCCTCACCACATCCCCCCCCCACACCCGTTGGAGTGCAGGTGAAAGGCACACTCTAGGGCTAGTTAGAGCATTTCCCTAAGTCATGTGCACAGGCACTACTATGATTCCCAAAGAGCAGCCCCTCCTTGATATGTGCTGCTTTATTGGTGAGGTGCATAGTTTGCATATAATGGTACCTTCCTCCTACCTCACAACATTCCCCTCCAGCAAGATGAACGTTCACTGACCTATCACAAGGTGAACATTGTAATGGGGATCATGGAAATATGTTTCCAGTAACTTTACAAAGGACTCCTGTGCCTGTTTGCCCCCAGTTCATGGGCAAGTACAGGTGCAGAAGCCTCAGTCTCTCCCTCCTCCTGAGCATCTACTGGGGATCACCTCTCTCTCATCCACCTGTTGTGCTTCCATCTCCAGCAGAATCACCACCCGCACCCTTTATTGCCTATCTCCGTGCAGTTCCAAACCTTTGTTGCATTCTCTCCCTGATTAATTATCACCATATCCTCTCTAACTCAGAAGCTGATTATGACACAGTCCAGGAAAATATCTAGTGTATCCACAACTACAATGCCCTCCTAGTCCATTAAATGTACTATTGGTGCCGAGTTCCCACACACATAATTTGCTCCTTCCACCAGCTCTCGGAGAAGGAATCCCTGCACCAGCCCTTCACCCCGTACAACGTCCTTTGATCGCGGGATGTCTTTTCGCAGGTTTTTTTACAGCAGATCTTTTGACAAAAAAAAAACTCATAGAATTTTTTGGGGGGCTAGAAAAATATATATTTGGGGTGTCGGTGTTTGGGAACATATAAAAAATAAAAGGGGATGGGGGTTTGAGGGGGGACCCACACAAAAATAAAAAATAAAAATTCGATGCATTTTTTCGTTAAAAAATCTGCGGTAAAAAAAACATACCGCGATGAAATGACATAGAACCCCTCCATCCTCCCCTGCCCCTCGGTCTCCTCCTCTCCTATGGAAGGGGCTAACCTTCCATTATCAGTCCTGCCCACACCCATCTCCTCAACCTACTCCCCATGCAGCAGTGGGAAACCATCCATTGCTAGTCCTGCTTCCTTTCCTCTTTCTGACCACCTGTTGCTGGCGCCTATCATCCCCACACCCACAAGAGGCACACCATTCACCTCCAAAACCAGTTAGTGTCAATTTACATCCTCAGCATCATAAAAATGAACCTCCTCTTCCAACTCTTTAGAAATACATTGTACAGTCTGTCAACATTTCAAATCCTCTCTAAGGAAGGACAAACATTAGAGTAAAACAGCATAGAAAAGGGACTGATGGTAAATAAATGTGAAATCCACAGAGACAATTGGAAAGTATTTTCTGACACACTAAGGGAGGTAACTCAAACACAGGAGGTATTCTCTGGTTCACAAACCAATATCAAGTTGTTTTTTTACCTTACATACAAGTGGGAACATGTTTTGTGTGTAATTCACAAGGTGAGGCAAATAAAAGTGGCAGGGTGAGGAAAACAAGTGCGGCAAGGTGAGAGAAACAAATCGGAACGGACAGGGAAATCCAACAGAACAAAGCTGCTGTTCCTCACCACCTCGACCACCATGAGGAAATACATTCCAACCCCAGTGATTTATAATTCCCAGGTGGGTATTTGGAAATCAGCAGCAGCATCATGTACATGAGTGACAAGGAGCTGATCAGCATTCAGACAGCATTTTCCATCATTCGCACCGGGCAAGGGCGTTCAGTCAATTAGGTGGATGGAAAAGTGGGCGAGAACACACTCTGTACCGCCCGCATTTTTCAGCCACCTCAGGCATTTCCCCAGGTGGCGCCATCTGAGGCATTTCCCCAGGTGGCACCATCTTAATCGTAGGGAAGTAACAGGGAGCCTTTCCCGGTTGCCACCCCACCCTCAAAAACATCCCGCACTCTTTCTCCACCTCCTCCCTCTCACTTATGTACTGAACCAGATCTTTGTGCTCTGGACCCGGCACTCCTCCCACCAGTGGCTGCCGACATGGGGCCTCATTACGAGATGGCCGGTAAGGGATTACCGGCACTGGTAAGGGCACCGGTGCCGGTAATCCCTTACCGCCCTACTACGAGTTCCCTTTGCGGGTCCTTCCTGAACGCCTGGTTTTAGCAGGCGTTAAGGTCGGGACCCGCAAAGGGATACCGGGGTCAATAACGGTAACGCAATTTGTGGTGCCATTATTGCTGCCTTCCCCCTTCCCATTGAGCCCTATGGGGGCTCAAATGGGAATGGGGAATGGCCCTGGTGAATGGGGAATTACCGGTCACTGCGACCTCGGAATGGACCGGTAATTGCTCCATTCACCAGGCCGGAGTCGGAAGGGTTTTGGAGGCAGCCATGGCGCTAATAGCACCATGGCTACCTCCAACCTCGTAATGAGGCCCATGGTATGTTAATGGTATGGTAATGGTAATTTGTAGCGCTCAAGGAGGGAGGTAACAAGGGGAGAAAAACAACAGTCATTCAGAGCCATTGAATTTCTGAATGATACAAGTCTGCACAGGCAGAGTAAGTGCATATAGTACAGTTAACAGTGTAGAAAACAGCAAATAGGTCTGTCAACGATTCTGCAGTTTTTCCAAGTGCATTTACGCGCCACCATGCAAGGGGGGAGACAGAGAGGATTGATAGATAATCTTCAAAGGCATAGTACGTTCAGATCGTGCAAGTGCACAGATGGGAGAGGGGGGAGGAATCATGGAATCATTTTTACTGGAGATTGGATTGGTGCAATACGCACTGAGCCCATCTCCCGTAAAAATAATTAAAAACATGAACTATTCTCACCAGCATACAAACCCCGAGGTGTGAATAGCAATCACCCCTGCTCAGGAGGGCGAACAGAGCTGGTAACGGCCTTGATCCCCTGCCGAGGCCTTCGTTTCGCCCGGGCCCACTGTGGCTCGGGCTGGCAGGCCGTTACCAGCCCTGTATGCCCCCCGAGCAGGGGTGATTGCTACATTAATTCCAGTTCTGAAACCGACAGGGAGCACCGGCAGAAAACATGGACATCTCTTTCCCACTTTCTTCCTCAGACTTTAGGTAAGCTAGCAAGCTACAGAGTACAAGCAGGTAAGGGTATGCTGCAGCAGGGCCCATATATAGCATAATAATACCTGGCGGTTTTTTGTAGCTTGGGGACTAAAAATAAATAAAAAAGACAAGTGTACCTTGAAAATTGAAAGTGAAACAAAACATGGTGGACAAGGAATTGTAAAAAATCAGCATTGGCTAAACATTGCTGGAGCAGTCAGCCAGCACTGCAGAGTAATAGAACACGTTTGACAGAAAAGCACTTATGGGTGAGAAAAGATGCGAGGACAGGCTCCAATCCCAGGAAAACATCAGTGTGTGCGTATGGTGAATTATTGCTTTTTGTGGGATGTGCTGTGACAGAGAACAGAAGATGTTTTCATTTATAGCCAGACAGCACATCACGTGATTGCTTTTATCATAAAAACACCTATGAAACCGGTTACAATCGCAACGGATGGCCGAAATTTCGCGTTTAGTGATCATAGCCAAAAGGCTCCCAGGCTTCCACGATTCCCCTGACATGTACAGTGGTAACCTACCCAACAAACAACCTTCATTTGCTTTTATTTATGATAGAGCCTCGTAGGTATTAGTCTAAGCATCTTTGGGTTTTATACTGTCCACCTGACCTGTTGGTTTGTTTGGGTAAGTGGGTCTATTGGAAGATAAAAAGTAGGCTGCAGTTTGGGAGTTGTAAGAATGCCTTTGTTCGCACTTCCTTGTATTAGTTAATGGAATGCATAGTGAATGTGCCATGTTATGTATGATTTGTGAACTAACTACAGGCCACCACATGTAAAAAGCATGCTCGGGTCATATATTAATTCAGAGAGTATGCAGCAGCAACCTTTCATTAACATGGTGTCTGTTGCTTGCAAGGAATGCAGCTGCACAAAGTCTGCGTATTTCAAATATGGGCCAAGGGGCTGGCAGCAGTGTCTGGTGTACGGTGAAGGGACATGCAAGTCAAGATAAACAGGTGGGAAAGGCGGATACACCCCTTGCTTCATTCAGAAAGAGCCCAGCTGCCAGGAGCTTAAAGGAAATACAATTCCACTTTATATGAGGTGAGTTTTTCTAGTAGACATGCGCATCGGCATATGCTTTCAGGCCCAATCAGAGGAGCAGGATAGCCTTCTAAGTATATAAGGGGAACGGGTGCATGTAGAAATAATCATGATCCGGTGTGAGTTGGAGGAGCTGTGTGGTTGGGGGAAGAGAAATGTTACTTTGCCTTGGAAAGCAAAACTGCTTGTCTCAGACGTGCTTCCAATGATAACAGTACCTCGAATTTGAAAATGCATCTGGCCCTGGCATTAAATAATGGCACTGTGGAGCACTTTAGGCTACACTTGACACGGGTTAACACCGAGCATGGGAAGCTGAACCTGATTTATGATGATTATACTCCAATTATGAGGGTGTCATTGGTATAAGAAGGCTGCACCTGTACATTTGAATCCGCTTTTGGTACATGAAGATAATGTTTCTGCATATTGTTGCGTAGTGTATACGCCATTTGCGCATGCGCGGCCCAAAACGAGGCTCACGCATGCGCGCGTTGAATAAAGACGGTCCCGGCCAGCAGTTGCAGCTGGGACCTGAGCAAGCAACACGCGTCCCGTGTGCGTTCTTGATACTCGCATGCCTGCGCACGTGTGAATGCCGGCGGGGGCCTAGGAGGTCCCGCACCCACACAACACTGGCGACGAGGAGCGGCGGCATCGGAGGCACGAGTCATTGCTCCGATCGAGTCGGAGAGAGTGTCTCTTCTCTGTGCCATCATGGACCTACGCACATGGCCGGCGGCCATTTTGATTTCAATGCGGATTGCAGCGGTTGCGGCCCAGGATGGTGCTCGTGCGCCGGCTGCGATCCTTTGCCGTAAAGCATAATTTTTGGGATTTTCCATGGCCCTCTCGTTCTGAGGGGCCGTGGGTTCAAAAAAAAAACATGAAGTAAGTGGAGACTGCTGGAGGCTTCACCATCCAGTGCTGCAGGCCCATTTTCTGCATCATCCGGTACCTGGGAACCTGAGCACCCATCCTGAGGCTGGATTGCCTGTGCTATCATCCAGGGGTTACCTGGCAGTGAGTACCTCTTCCTATCGCCATCATGGGTGAGGAGGGGGAAGAAGAGGGAGCCCCTGTGCCTGTTCCGCGCAGAATGCACAGCACCCTTGTGCCTATGCCTGAATTTGACACCACTGGCCCACCATCCAAGCTGGGGCCGAAGTGACTCCTTTGGGTTAAGAAGTTGGAAATGTTTTTCAGGGCATCAGGGGAGACGGATGATGATGCGAAAGTTGCCACCATGGTGTACTCAGCAGGCACAGAGGTCCACAGGATCTATGACTCTCTAAATCTTCAGGTGGTTACGTATGATGCAGTAAAACAGGCCCTCCAAGACCATTTTCTCCCCATGGCGAATGTCTATTTCGACAGATTTGTTATGTGTGCGGAAAAACAGCAAGGGGAGGAGTCACTGGACCAGTTCTGTGAGCGGCTGAGGCACCCCGCAAGTACCTGCAGGTGGGTGAATGAGGAGGAGATGGTGAGGAACCAGCTGCTTCAAGGGTGCAGCTCGGGGAAGCTGAGAAGGCAGGTGCTAAGGGAGCCGGGCCTGACGCTGCAACAGATCCTCGACACAGGAAGAGCATATGAACTGGCGGAGTCCAGAGGGGCGAAAATGGATGCTGCTATGCACCATGGGAAGGGCGAAGACGCTTTTGCCATTGGATGTTCTGCCCCAGGGAGGGCGCGATGGCCACCTAGGAGGGTGTGCAGTCCCTCTGCGGGTAGTACTCCGCAGTCATGTCCGTATTGTGGGTATGACCTGCCGCATGTGGGGGAATGCCCGGCGAAGACGAGGGTCTGTGGCCGGTGTGGCACGCCAGGACACTATGCAAGGGTATGCAGGGCCTCCACCCCAGTGACGGCGTCGAGGGGACCAGCAAGAGTAGGCGGGAGTAATGCCCGCAGAGTGAGGGGTGTGTCGTCGGTTGAGCAAGGCATGCAGGATCTGGACATAGCTGAGGAGGAAGAGGAGGAGGAGGAAATCTTCTTCATTTCTAGCATTGCCACCGGATCCAGAGGGAACAGGCAGCCGACGTGCACAGTGAACATTGGTGAGGTGCCCACTCCCGTTCTGATAGACAATGGCGCATCAGTCTGCGTGCTAGTGGCAGAACACTATGAGGCCCTCCCAAGCTGACAGAGTCAAAGGCCCGGATATATTCTTTCAATGGTGACACGCTGCTACTGATTCAAGGAGTGTTTGTGGCACCGGTGTCACATGGGCCGAACAAGATCAAGGTGAGGTTCTTTGTGACGAGTGTGAGCCCCGCACTCCCTCCTGAGTTGTGCTGCATCCAAAGCCCTTGACATTGTACATTTTACGCTGGCTGTATACCATGCGGATATTGATCGCCTCCTGCAGCGTTTTGACAGCATTTTGCAGGGGGTCAGAAAACCGAAGGGTGACCCCATCAGGCTTCCCATTGATGGTTCTGTGAGGCCGACAGCCCTCAAACACCGTAGAATACTCTTCCACCTAAGGGCACAAGTGGAGAAGGAACTTCAGTCGCTCATTGACTTGGACATTATTGAGAGGGTTGAGGGCCCAACCCCGTGGGTCTCCGCAATTGTCATTGCTCCCAAACCCAAACAGCCAGGAGCCATCCGCATCTGTGTGGACATGAGACTGCCTAACATTGCCATCAAAAGGGAGCGTCACCTCACGCCCACGCTCGATGACATCGTCGGCGAGCTGCAGGGAGCGAAAGTCTTCTCCAAGCTGGACCTGAGGTCTGGCTACCATCAACTGGAACTTCACCCGGAGTCGAGATATATCACCACCTTCATGACTCACGAGGGGCTGTACCAGTTTAAAAGGCTCAGCTTCGGTGTCTCGTCGGCGGCGGAGGTTTACCAGAACGCCATCCGGAGGGCCCTTGCGGGACTGAAAGGGGTGATTAACATGTCAGATGACATTCTGGTGTTCGCACAGTCGGAGGCGTAACACCTGAAGCGTCTGGAGCGGGCACTGGAGAGACTCAAAAGCCTGGGGCTTACCCTGCACCAGAAGAAATGTGAGTTTCTGAAGGACCGCATAGAATCTTTCGGGTTCGTGTTCCATGCAGGAGGTATCTCGCCGGATCTGGAGAAAGTGAGGGACATTCGTGAGGCGGCCCCGCCAGAGTCACCAGCTGAGATAAGGAGCTTCCTCGGCATGGTCAACTATTGTAACCGATTCATTCGCGATCTAGCGTCGCTATTGGAGCCGTTACGGGCCTTGACAAGGAATGACGCGGCGTGGGCCTGGACTGCGAAAGAACAGAGGGCGTTTGCTGAGATCAAAAACGCCTTGTCGGGTCAGGAGACCATGGCGTACTTTAATCCGGACTGGGAATCGGAAATAGTGGTAGACGCCAGCCCGGTGGGGTTAGGAGCGATGCTCATGCAGGCAGATCCGCAGGGGACCATGCGTCCCATCGCCTATGCTAGTAAGGCGCTGACGGAGACAGAGAAGCGGTATTCGCAAATTGAGCGCAAAGCCCTGGCCATCCTATGGGGCTGCAAGCACTTCCGCATCTACATCCTGGGGAAGCCCGTGGTTGTAATAAGTGACCACAAGCCACTGATTCCGATCATGGCCGGTGCCTCGTCCAAGCCCCCACCGCGCATCGAGAGATGGATGCTGTCACTCATGGAGTATGGGGTCAAGTTACAGTATCGCCCGGGCACTCACAACCCAGTAGACTATCTGTCCTGTCACCCGGGGGCAGGGCACCCTCGAGACTCTGCCAAGGTGGTGGACTGCATTGAAATGGTGCAGCACGTGGTGGAGGCAGCCTTGCCGGTGGCCCTGGCGCTCCAAGAGATTGCGGAGGCGTCAAATGTGGATGAGGTGTTCCTGGTCATCAAGGAAGCCATGGACAGTGGGGAGTGGCACAAAGTGCTCACAAACAATGCCAGAAGGGAGAGTGGGGCACAAAAAGATCTATGAGCGCTATGGAAGGTATGCAATGAGCTGTCAGTCGCAGAAGATGGCCTTCTGCTGAGGGGGTGCCAAATCGTCATCCCGCTAGCATTGGTGGGGAAGGTGCTGCAACTCACCCATAAAGGTCACCAGGGGACAGCAAAAACGAAGGCACGCCTAAGGTTGAAGGTGTGGTTCCCGTACCTGGAGAGCAGGGTGGCCCATCACGAGGCTCGCGCATGCATGTGTTGAATAAAGACGGTCCCGGCCAGCAGTTGCAGCCAGGACCTGAGCATGCAACAAGCGTCCCGTGTGCGTTCTTGATACTCGCATGCCTGCGCACATGTGAATGCCGGCGGGGGCCTAGGAGGTCCCGCGCCCACACAACACATATGAAGCTTTAGCTCGCTATGCCTGCCAAAAAGCGGCAGAAACTGGGTATACGAGGTGGCACTGGCAAATGGGGGCAATGTCCCTGGAGTATCTTGGCTGTGCCTGGCATCACCTGGCTGCTCGCTAGAACGTCAAGGCAGCAGCATAGGCAACGGGCGCAGTATACTTTTGGATAACGTAACTTAAATGTGTGTTAATGTTAGACTTAAGTCATTTCTGTATTTCAGTAATGTCACTTCTGGTACTACTACATGACGTTTCACCATGGTGAAATCACTCCCTCTGTTCGGTTGGGGTCAAAGGTTTTGTGGTGACACCTTCTGTGACTTCACTTCCTGTGATGTCACTGGCTGTGTGATGTCACATCCGCTAGCCCGGGCATTTTAGTGAATTGATGTCCCTGTGTTCAATGCTAAGTTTATCAATGCTATGTGTGTTTCTATGCTAAATACTATGTTCCTTTGAATGTTATTTTGTATCAATGTTATATTTGCTTCAAAGCTACATGTTTTAAAATGCTCTTTGTACTTCAGTACTACATGCGTTGCCTGGACTGCTATGCTTTTCTCCTGTGTTAATGTCATATTTTCAGACAATGCTAATTTGTTTACCTCCTTTCCATTGCCGGGTCGTCATCACAAGGCATATTGCATTGCATCACGCATCCACATGAGCAAATATATAGAATCATTCTTTTTCGGGAAAAATGTGAATACCTCTAGTTTGACTTATCCAATTTTCAACATTTTTGATGTTAACAACTTCTATGTATACGCCAGAAAACTCAAAATCGGAGGGCATTACTTCTAGATATGCATCCCGATTTTTTTTATTGAGAGACTACAGAAATCCCAATGCAAGAAAAACATAAAGTCAACATTTTTTACCTAGTTAATCCATGTCCATTTTTGGAGCGTCCACTTTACTTATATCAACCCTGTTTCTGTTGTCAATATCCAGCTGCTGATTCTTATTATATTGATGCATATGATAGTGTATCTTGAGGCAATAGGGAAGGCAATATCACCCCAACTGATTATCAGGCATTACATAAAACAAATACCGATATCGGACACAAATGCTAATTTGACATCCAAGTCCACTTGATAATATCACATTGTGATGACTCATCGTCTGATATCTACAACACTATATTTGCCAATACGTTGCTATGCAATGAAAGGATACATCAGTATCTGGTCAAAAAATATCGTGAATAGACAATATGGCGACGTTTGCACACACGTGATGATGTTAAGACGTCTGATGACGTCATTCTTGAAAACCGAAACATATTTCAAAATGGCAGCACAGTCTCTATTGAAAAAAGGCATCAACTATTATCTACAAACAACCAAGGTAAGGATGGGTGTGTTACATTCGTAGGCCCACTCACTGGACACTAGTCTCCCTACCTATCAATCATCACTATATGTGGCTGCCTATTCATGGATATGTATTTTCTGCCAGGCACCGCATGATTAACCATGATTGTTCCCGTGCACTGCAGCGGCAGTGTTGGGAGACATTGTGAAAGGTGGCCCTCTGACACGAAAACACTGCAGAGGGGTCATTCCGATTCAAGTGTAAATTAAACAGCGGTGAAAGCCATCATGTGCTGCTCAATTCACTTGAGTTTACATCATTCAGTTTTTGTCATTGGCACTACGAATTGCAAAAAATAATTTTTGTACCTGGCGGAAGGCATTTATGATGGATCCTTATCGAAGCCCCCTGTTTGAAGCCATGTCTAAAAGCAAGGGAATTCAGCAGGAATTAATTAATTTTCCATCAGCATAAACATGCCATGCTGCCAGAAATCCTTTTGGTTTTAAGAGGGACAGGAAAGTCAGGAGGATGTTAATTCTGCTAAGTCCCCTAAGTTCACCTGTGTATAAGCGCTTTACAAATAAACATTTACATTTACAACTGTCTAAACCTAGAAAATCCTCTGTAGTTGTAAAACAGGTTTTAAAACGCGACGTAAACCTTTTACATATTTACCGTTTACATAATATTTTACCATTTCTTTTATCACTCAAGGGGGCTGGAAAATGCCCTCTTAGGTGTCTCGCCAGGTATGGAGATGTAATGCAAGTGAGGGACCGGCCCCTGAGAAAGGGGGGGAGAGTCACTAGGTGGTGTTAGAGGGTCTGGATCACCGGAACCCTCTGAATTAAGAGACTCAAGCCCTGCAGTGTTCGTCTTGGGACTCGTGTCTGTGCAGGGTCCCCATTTATTACCATAGTGATGCAGGCCATCACCTGACATGGGTGACGTCCCATGTCATATCATTCCATTCAACCATCATAAACAACCACAGCCCAAAAACAACATGTCATCTCTTGACATTGCCAACCCTCTCTCATTCGAGTACACCGGCTTTGAACTGTGGGGTGCATTTAAAGGCCCCAAACAGAAGTCCATTTCATATGTATAGCAAGATTTTAAACAATGAAACGAAAATGGCCTGGCATTTGTTTTTGTTTTTCATGTAAAATGAAAAAGCCATTGGGAAAGGGGCTGTCTACTTGTCATTACCAATGGATAAGCAGCATTTTAATTTACAAAAGAAGGAGGAATCAAAAAGATTCCTGTCACATGGAAAACAGGATTTTAAAAATAGGAGAAAAAAATGGCCTGCACATGTGGATGCAAATAAAAATGGTTTTTGAAAAAGCAAAAGTGATAAAAATATCACTGCTCATAATAGATACATGTAAGGAAAACAAAACATGATGTGTGGGTTGACAAAGAGAAATGTATATTATGTTTCACCTACAAAATTCCAGTGACATTTTAAGAGCCACTTTGTCTTCATGAAAAAAATGTCAGCCCAAGGCAGACCCTTTCGCTGGCTGTGGGCAAAACTTCACAAAGACATCTCACACTTCCAGCCTCGAGGTCACATCGCCCATTTAATGACCAACCGCAATACAAATGACCTGCTAAAGGTGTCGAAATTCAGTGTTCTCCTGACCCGCTGGCTCTGAAAGCAGGGATTTCAAGAAAAGTAATCTTTGGCTGGAGCACGACTAATATGTGTAAAAATGGGGGCACCCACTTCAAAGAGCAAGCTTCCAATACAAAGGAGACTGATAAAGGTACAGGCTGACCCAGTAAAAACAAATGGCCATTTTTTAATGTAATTTCCAGGAGATTTTGGGGATATAAAATTCATTTACCTGTGACTCTGGGAATTGTAAGGGCCAGTAAAACTAGGTTTTTGGCTGACCTGAACATGTTCCAAATGTGAGAGTTGGTGAGCGGGTGGAAATTGAAATTAGGCCTTAGCTTAATAACGTACATATTCATAACTGTTCTGCTTTTTACGGAAATGGCAGAAAGGTGCCACTTGGCCGTGATACATGATTCAGATTTGTTGATCAACTGATCTAATTCCCCATGATTAGCGGAAACAGAAAATATGTTTAATGTTGTTAAGGATTTCAATCAGGCGATGCACACCTTAGTCTTAGCCCAGTATGCAGCGCGCAATTGAAATGCTTATGTGTGATAGATTAGATTCTATATTGAGATGATACACCACTCATATCACACCCCCTTTTCAAATACCCCAGGTCACAATGGACCATTAACCAGGCTGGTTAATCAAATATAATATTTATTTAATTATTTTAAAATTCAAAATAAATCATACAATTTTTAATATATGGGGCAACAATCAACAACGGGGTGATAAGAACAATATGAATGTAAGCAATGCACTTAGTTTAACCTTCTATTTACACAACTACAAAACACCAGGGAATAGGAGCACTTTTGATTTTAGGTAAGATAGCACTGGAGATAGAATTTCCTCCTGCAACGTTCCCTCAACCCACAAATAATACATTTTAAGTGGATAAACAGAATCACCTGTTAATCAGGAATGACAAATAAGAAACAGAATAAAAATCCGACTTTCCCTCGCCAAACAAGAGAGAAAATGGATTTAAAACCTGGCAATGCTAAAATGACACTTGGAAATGGATGGATGAACAATGAATATGTCTAAAACTCTTGAAACAAAAACAATTCTTTACTGGAGCAACACTGGAAATATACTAGCAATCACAAGCAATGGATTGAGCAAAAGCATACAATTCGAAATTGAATGAAGATTGAAAACCGTTTATAACTAAAATGACACGTTGTAAAATTACACACTTTTGCAAATCCGGCCTGAATTTACCAAAACGGTTTTTAATAAAAATGGGTCAGATATTGGTTTTTGTGTTGGGGTATAGCTATGGATCCTAGGTACAATATGAACGTGAAATGAGGTCTCCAGCTGTTAAATTGAGTGAGTTATGCAAGATAGAATGAGGTGATTTTTGGAAAAATAAAGAGTAAAAAAAGGAATAGAAATCAATTTTGACAAGGACAGTTTTACTTTACGCTTGAGACACAGTAAGCTCCGGAGTTGATCCGCAGAATCAACCCTAGCACTTCCGCGCCTGCCGTGGTGGACCCAGTCCAATCACCCAAAGGAGGACAAAGGGTTTAGGATTTCACAAGACAAAATTATTAAAGATATTGGCGCTAGCACAAGGAATCAAAGGCAGGGTTTCAAGATGATTGTGACAATATTACAGTTAGGATGACTTAGAGATTGGGATGTAACAAAGCAAGGCAAGGTTTACTATGTTTCTATGGTTACTATTCCTAAGAGCAAACTTCCAACACAAAGGAGACTGATAAAAGTACAGGCTGACCCAGTGAAAACAAATGGCCGGAAGCAGGAACAGGACCATTTGTCCGATGTGAACATTCACAATTTATTTAAAAGGACTATTATCATTTAGGTCTTTTTCTCAGCCATCATAAGGCAGATGGATTTCATCTATGTACCATTTTTATTTAATATCCAGGCAATTCTGGGGAACATTCATCTCCCTGTTACTCTGGGAACTGGAAGGGCCAGTTAAACTAGGTTTATGGCTGATCTGAACATGTTCCAAATGTGAGAGTGAGTGAGTGGGTGGAAATTGAAATTAGGAATATGCTTAATAAGTTACATATTCATAACTGTTGTGCTTTTTATGGAAATGGCAGAAAGGTGCCACATGGGCGTGCTACATGATACAGATTTGGTGGTCAGCTTATCTAATTCCCCATGATTAGTGGAAACAGAAAATATGTTTAGTCTGGCAGTTTCTAGTAAGATTATGAAGTTGTGATACATAACTAGTTTTGCCAAAGTTTTGAAAGGAGAACAAAGGATGATGACAAATGGGAATTGCCATATGTCGCTCCAAACCCCTAAACCAATCCTGACTTGGAGGCTGTGTTGGGAGGAGAGAGAAGGGTAACTGTTCTATCCTAGTGGCAGGTATTATTGCAGGGTACTTCCCCAAGGTTCTAAAATTGGTGGTGTCATCGCTGTTATATAAGGGGGACTGCACTAATACAGGGACACACACAGAAAAGAGAGAAAGACGGGAACAGACAGACAACAGACAGACCATCAGGAAGTCTGCTGAAACTTACCATCTGACAGCTGTAAGAAGACACCAGAGGAGATTGCTGAGAGTGCATCTGGGTGGAGCTGTCTATCTCTATGAAGGCTTCAAAGCTGACTGGGCCCTATGGTGAAGAGCGGGAGGCCATCTTTGAGAGCAAAGTGACCAGACCCCTGCCCTATCTTTCCAGAGTGTCCTGATATGCAGCAGGCTTTCCCGAACCTTAAACAGAGGCTGGCAATGTAAGTAGAACTGAGCCGTGGGAAACCAAAAGGTGGGGGAGTCTGCTTGCCTTGAATCCTTTCCCATTATTGTGGGTGAAGGGGGAGACAGGATTCTGTACATACTTAGCCTATGTAACCAAAAATATTAATTTAATTAATTCCCCGTTTGGTTGAACATTACGGGGTGAATTTTGTTACAATTCGAAATTAAGAAAGCTCACTTCCCAGTGTGTGCTGAAAACTATAGCCTATGCATGAATTGGGCAACCCTTGTTGTTCAGCTGACCCCAACTTCTTTAAGGAAGAGGGGTCTTTGTTCTTAAATCAGTCCAACCTTTTTATCCAGCTTCCCCACCACATCCCTTTCAGTAAGGGGGTTCTGAAAGCCAAAATTCCACGAAGCATTCCGATTTTTCTGTCTGACTTCCCAACTTAGACCAAAGCAAGGGGTGGGGGGTCTAAACAATCAAGCGATACATCACCATTTGTTTATTTTAAACCAAAAGTGTGGGTGAAATTATAATTACCATATGTATTTTTACCAATCTTGAAATCATACTGCTACCCTTTTAAGCATGCAGGAACATTCAAAATCTCACAACATTACATACGTTCCTTTGTTATTGATCAGTGTAATTGTTTAGTGAAGTGAAATTTGCAGAAAGTGAAGAATTGTAATTGCATTCTTTTTAATTCACTTCTGTGATTTATCTATGCTGAGAGAAGTTGATGGTGTTGTGCCACGGATAAAGTGGTGTTTAAAATGTTGTGCTAAATTCTATTACTTTTAATTTAGATAAATACCAATATATTTCCTGTACACCAGCCTGGTTCTTGGCTCATTATTAGGGGGGAGGGATCCAAGGGGCATGATATGTGTCTGAGATAGGGCTAGAAAAAGAATCTGTTAAACAGTTGGTTGTGTCACCACTTGAGTGGGGAGTGAAGGAACTTCCCATGTTGAGGGTGGCTTCTCAACAAACCGTTAAAGAACCTCCCAGGGGCCTTCCGCTCCAGTCGACATGGGTATTGGCACAGTGGTCCTTCTTGCGTAGTCACCTCTTTGTTCTTCTCTCCATGCATTCTCTGTTGCTCTGCTTCCAATCAAGGCATCTGGGCCAACCTCTCCCCTTCAGGTATCGGACAGTCATCAATTTCAGACAGCTCTTCCTTGCTGTTCCTTGGAACCAGTTGCAGTTCCTGGTTAGCAACTCCCTACCTCTCACTGCAGTGGTCATGGATCCCTGCTTGCTGGCACCTGTCCAGTTGCTGGTGTCATGGGGCAGACAGAGCTTGTGTTATGGGTTTCACATACTTGCCAACACTGTGTCTATCACCTTCATCGGATTTCCTTCCAGACGCTGTCTGGCTTTATCTTGGGTATTGGCTCTCTCTTTGGCTTCCCTTATCCTCATGGCGTCTGGCACTTCAAAACATCTAGATTCCTGTTCTGGGATAACAGACTGCACATTGGGGCCTAGGAAAGCTTCTGCAGGTGCAATGCCTCTGGAAGAGGGTGGTGTAACACCATCAGAAATGACATCAAAGCCTGCTCCAGTTTCTGCTCTTTATGTACATGGATGTGGAATGCTTTATTCAGCGTCCACATAAACCTCTCCCTGTCTCCAGCAGGGCATGATGGGTTGGTGTGAAACTCTGTAGACCTGCATGAACTCCTCACTCTGAAAGGGTGGCTTAGTGTCTGGCCTGGCAGATTCTGGGATTCCGGGAGTTGCTAACAAAAGTATCAGAATTACAGCTCTGGCCACTGTGGACTCGACAAACTGCACCACTGGGTTCCACAAACATACAGCAAGGAAATGCCTTGACTGAATCATTGTGCTGAAGTCCACGCTGAGCCTTCTCCGTTGAGGAAAATGAGGATTCTTTTGCCTGCAGTTGGGCTGCCTGGCACCACACACAGCGTGCAAGTGCGTCCTCCACCTTGGCCTCAAGATCAGGGAACCATATCTACTTGCGGAGGTGCACCTTTGTTTTGCTGGCCCCTTGGTGGCCAACATGGGTTGGATACAGAACCTATCCATGAAGTTCAAGGGGAATAACAGCTGAGTGCCATGTAGTAGTACTGCTTTGAGGCCCACTGACAGCTCTCCCTTGACCTTCCAAAGGCACTGGCTAAATGACTGGGCCCTGGATAAACGACTCAGGAGTCCTGGGTTGTGTCATCGACAAGAAAGATTTCCACTTGACGGTCTGAAGCTGTGTCACCACTTCCTGTGGGTAGCCTCAGCAATGTCCTCTATAGATATCGATGTTGGGACGGCAGCCAGGGTGACCATGGCAATGGTATTCGGCAGGGTTTCTGGCAATGGCCCTGAACAGCAGCGTGATGCTGTATTCTTGGAGTTGCTGCAGCCAGCACTCTAGCCTAATGGGTAATCGAGGAGCCAACCCTACCATGATAGAGAGGAGTGGCTTATTGCCAGTGAAGACGGTCACCGGGTGACCATTGATGTAAATATGAACATGTTTGCAGACCCACAGGGCTGCCAGTGCTTCCCACTCACTCTGTGAGTATCGGCGCTCCATGCTCGTCAGAGTCTAGCTGGCATAGATAACAGGTCTTGAGTCCCCTCAGCAGTCAACCTGAAGGAGGATGCCACCTAGCCCCACCGGCTGGTGTCAACCACAAGTTCCTGTTACTCACGGTTGAGTTGACCAGGCTGGGGCATTGCTCCCACCTCGAATCAACAGACAAGAGGGAGCGAAGTTGAATTAGTTCAGCCCAAGCTGAGGTGATCCCACTAGGGGACCCCCCAGAACCAGGCCTCCTCAACTTGAGGAGCTCTTTTAGGCAATACACCCCTCTGTCTTGAGAAACCCAGACAGAGGAGTTGATTCCTCAAAAGAGCGGGGATGTCCACACCGCAGAACCAATGCTGCAAGAAAAATACGAGATATTAGATATCAGTATAATACAATCTCTTCAATAGGATGCCCTAAAAGTGTGACTCTACCTGGTAAGGTTGGACAAGAAACCAGCAGTAGGAATAGTGTCATTAGAAGACCAGCAACTAAAAGGAAAAGGAAGGTGGGTAAGGTCACCTATCTAATAAGACAGAAAGATAGAAATTAACACATAATCAGCTTACCCAATTTAGAGAAGTAAATGGACTTAAAGAAACAACAGAGGTATAAAATAATAAAGAGGGAGGTTAGTAAGGGTACTACTTCCTGGACGGCACGAGGGACGCCAACTAGTGTCGGGTTGGTGCACAAAGCAGGGTAGCGTCCAGGAGTGCACGTTGGATCCAAGAAGTGTCTTTAACAAAACAGCACAATCCAAAATAAAGTACAGTACAGTTTCCCAAAGTTGTAGGTGTCCAAGCAGGGCAGAGGAATGGTTGGGTCGTATGACAGGCAATAACAAAGTAGAGGAAGTCAAGGCAGGAGAGAGGATTTGTTGGTGCGTATGACAGGCAGTTAAATGAAGGTAATTAGTAGAATGACTCACTGTGAGATATAGTAGTAGCAGAGTGGAAAGTTTCCCAGGTAGCAGGATCTTGTCTCCAAAGAGCGGAGTAGAGAGCCAATCTGCAAGATGGGTAAGGAGGAACCAAGATCAGAGCGCCCCGAAAGACGCAGTTAATGAAATGCGAGCGAGAGCTTGAATACGTCAAAGACGCGAGTCCGGTTCGCCAAAACACAGAAGGGGCAGGCAGTAGCAAGTCGAGCGAGCAGGCAAAGGTCCAAAAACAACGAATTAGTCCTAAAACGAAGCAGGATGGAAGAACGCTAATTAGAAGCAGCGTCTTCTGGGTGTCGAACGCTTATGTGTGTTTGTTGAGGGGCAGAGTCTGCCTTGCTGTGTCCCGGTCAGCTGACTAGGCACGTGACCCGCTCAAATCCTGGCCCGGAAAATGCTACGTCTCCACGGCAACTGCCAACGCTGCAGAAACAAAGAGGCAAGTCGCCCACACCTGCGGCGAGGAGACCGAGGTGTAACAGTATCCTCCCGCAAAGGCCAGGGCAACCCTCTGGCGGCATGGAAAGCCCGCAACAAGGTAGGTGAGTGAATATGGGACAAAGGTTCCCATGTACGGTCCTCCAGGCTGTAACCCTTCCAATCCACCAAGTAGAACACCCTCCCCCTGGATACTTTGATGTCCAAGATAGCCGATACCTCAAACTCCTCTTCCCCTTGAACCATGATCGGGGCCGGGCGGCGGGGCAGGCGGGTACCAGCAGGGCAAGGCTTCAACAAGGAGACTTGGAAGACACAAACCTAGGAGCTAACATTTTCTTCCCGGGAATTTTTAGGTTCAGAGTGGACAGCCAGACCTTCATGCCAGGATGGTAAACAGGAGCCGGGGACCGGTGAGCATCAGCATACTTCTTGGCTCGGACTTGAGCCCATAAAAGGTGCAGTCGTATGTCTCGGTGCACTTGGTCCATATCTCGCACACAAGCAAGAGCTGCCGGATTATCCGTAGGCAGTGAAGGATCCAAAGGCAGAGAACAAGGGTGAAAACCATGAAGAGCGAAAAATGGCGGCAAGCCCGTAGTCGAGTGCAGAGAGTTGTTATAGACAAACTCGGCCTGCGTCAGAGCTGTAAACCAGGTGCTTTGGAATTGTAAACACAAACACCGCAGATACTGCTCCATGGTGGCATTCAGACGTTTGGTCTGCCCCATCGGTCTGAGGATGGAAAGCGGTCGAGTACCTATCCTCAATTTGAAAAGAGGAAGTGAATTGGGACCCTCTGTCAGTTACAATAACAGAGGGCAGTCCAAATCGTCTGAACACGTGTAAGAGAAAGAGATCGGCCAAGGCCGGTGCCGACGGGATACCAGAACAAGGGACAAATATGGCGTATTTTGTGAAATAGTCAATAACCACTAGGACTGTATCATTACCATTGACCGGGGGTAATTCCACAACAAAGTCCATGGATAACATCTGCCAGGGTTTATAAGGGACCGGAATAGGCTGCAGGAGACCCATAGGTTTGGTACTAGCTGGCTTGCTTTGAGCACACATTGCACAGGTAGAGACGTGGTCCATAATGTCCTGTGACATCGAGGGCCACCATGACCAACGCCGCAGTGATTCAAGCATTTTTTGCTGTCCCGGGTGTGCTGTGATGATCGAGTCATGGGCCCAATTTAATGCTTGTAACCGTGCCCTTCCAGGAGGTATGAAAACTCGACCTTGGATAAAGGGCAACCCACCATGAACATCGAGGTTGAGTGAGGCCACCTCCTCGGGGTTCGCAACGACCCAGTCCCCAATGAGGGAATGCAGTGAAGAATGGACGGTGCAACCACACACAACGTTATTGGACAAAAGCGGAACAGGATCTCTAGTTTCCCGTGGGACTGCAGGGTTTTGCCTAGACAAGGCATCCGCTGGAACGTGCAGCCTTGCCGCCGATATGTGATGATAAACTGGAATTGCGAGAAAAACAAGTGCCACCTGGCTTGTCGTGCCGTGAGGGACTTCATTGACTTGAAGGCAAGCAGACTACTATGGTCAGAATACACTGTAACGATATGTCTAGCCCCCAAGAGGTGATGCCTCCATTCCATGAATGCCTCCTTGATGGCCAACAGTTCCCTTTCCGTGATGGAATAGTTCCTCTCGTAACTGGATAGCTTTCGAGAATAGAACGCAACAGGATGCACCTCTCCTGATTGTGGACAAGACTGAGAAAGAACTGCCCCGACGGCATACACTGAAGCATCGGCTTCCACAAAATAGGGTCGATCCGGGTTAGGATGTTGTAACACTGGGGCGGAGGTGAACACCTCCTTTAATTTGTCGAAAGCCTTTTGGGCCGCAGTATTCCAAACAAAAGGGTTTTTGGAACGTGTGAGAGCAGTGAGAGGTGCAGAGATGGCAGAAAAGGAGTGGATGAATCTGCGATAGAAATTCGCGAATCCCAAAAAGAACTGGAGAGCTTTAACTGTCTTGGGGACAGGCCATTCCATAACCGCCTTCACCTTCGAGGAACTCATCCTGATACCCCGATTGGTGATGTCAAAGCCTAGGAATTCCACTTCTGTGGCATGAAATACACACTTCTCTGCTTTTACAAACAAATGATTGTCCCGTAGATGCTGTAGAACTGTCGAAACGTGTTGAACATGATCGGACAAGGAGGCAGAATAGACGAGTATATCGTCCAAGTAAACCACTACGTATTGGTCTTGTATATTGTGAAACACATCGTTCATGAACGCCTGAAACATAGCAGGGGCGGTACATAAGCCGAACGGCATAACCAGATACTCGAAAAGACCTAATCGAGTTTTAAAAGCCGTTTTCCATTCGTCACCCCTTCGGATGCGAACAAAGTTATATGCCCCACGAAGATCCAATTTGGTAAACACCCGCAAATCACCCAACTGATCTACTAATACCGAAATGAGAGGTAAGGGGTATTGATTCTTAATGGTAACTTCGTTTAATGCCCGATAATCGATACAAGGACGTAGGTCACCCTCCTTTTTAGGCACAAAAAACAATGGAGACGCTGCCGGTGATTTGGATGGTCGTATGAAGCCCATAGCAAGAGCTTTGTCCAAGTAGTCCTTCAGAACCTGGTCTTCTTTCAGGGAGAGAGTGTACACACTGTGAGGGTATCTTTGCCCCAGGAACCAGGTCTATTGGACAGTCATAGACACGATGGGGTGGAAGCACTTCTGCCTTACCCTTGCCGAACATGTCACAATACTGTATGTATTCAGGTGGAATATGAGGAACAGACTCAGATGAGATAGTCTGCAGGACATGGCCAAACATTGACGGCGACTATGATAGGAGTCCAACGATTCAGCTGAGTCCTGGTGCGCCATAGTCCCTGTTGACTAAGGAGCAGAAGTATACATCCAGAGTACCCTTTGTTTCCTCATGCGAATTGGCTCTGGGTTGCAGGGTCCTGAAGATCTGATGCACCTTACTTCCTGCGTAGAACAGCAGCATGGCCTTCATCGCCCTGTCGTCCATCTCCCGGGCCGTGTCCAAAAACCTTTCAAGCCTTTCATCCCACATGTCCCAACATCACTGAGGCCCCGCTGATGTTGAATTCAGGGATAGGATTCCGATCAAACCCATGATGAAGATGGCCTCCTTGCTGAGCTTCTTCAATGCCACTGGGTCGGCAAGAGTTTGACAGTGGAGTGTGTAGAGCGAATGGCACCACCACATCATCTCGAACTTCCTCCATTGTGGCGTGCATACCTCTGTGCCACTGATCCTTCAGGACGTGTCCAGTCACATGAGCACCCATGCCGGGGCCGCAAGTTGTCCTCCTTCTTGGGCTCAGAGTATGTTCCGCCCTTCCCATGAGCCAGCTACTTCCATGCTAAGGGGCATTGTGGTGGCCCCCTGATGTAACTGCAGGGTACATCCCTCTGTGTGGCACAACCACAGGAGCACCCCGGACAGGTTGCAAGCAGGCGTGACCTCACCCCTCTACTTGGGAGTGCACCCACCTTTGGGGCCAGGATCTTGATTTGCCCAGATTAGGCCGCAACTCTTCTCCCCAGGTTCACTTCAGCAGGGGGACTGAATGGTGAGGCCCCAGCAGCTTCAAGGGTCTGTTGGTGAAAGGCTCCAATGAGCCGCACCTCACTGTGCAGAGCCGAGCGGGGCTGATTGACATGTGTTGATTGGGTGCACCTCCATGGCACTGGTGCGACTGGCGCTGCTTCAGCGTACACCCACACCCTTGCTGCCGACTCAGCTTTCAGCTGATAGTTGGCCGGCAAGGGTGATGAGCGAGGGCAGGCTCCTTAGCCACTTTGTCTATCTATCATGGATATAATATCCTTATCTGTATCCATGACAGACAAACTTAAGAGAGACGCACATCAGTACAGCCAGAGGGTGAACTTCAGAACCCGAAACTTGGGTACTACAACCAAGAATAAGTTACCTTGAGAATGATCTAGCGTCGAAACATGTGCCGACTGAACACATGAATAAACTAGCAAGCACAACACTAAAGAACTTTTGCGACTGTATCTATTCAATGGAATTCTGGCAGTGCGCGGGTCTACAGCACTAACCCATTGTTTAAACCTTATTGTACTATAGTTTCAACCCTGCTTTTGATTTACACAATGGGGGTTATCTGAAAACAAGATCTGATATTGGAAGAGTGCTTGGTTGAAAGCAGCTCTATTTATTTATGTTTTCATTTATAAAGCACATTAAACCCTCGGGCATCAAGGCGCTATTACATAGACTATTTACTCAAGCATGAAATGTACATAAGGATAGTGGATCCGACAGACACCAAACGCTCATTAAGCAAACAACCAAGTTTTAGTGATCTTTGCCCATTTGAAATTGGGTTGGGTGAGGCGTTGTGTGTAAGCCGCTCTAGTAGGTCTGGAAGAGCCTCTTTTGAAGACATCTGTGTGTAATCGACAGGGTTTTGAATAGGATTCATTCATGGATTGGGAGCTAATGGGCCTTTCTTCTTGCAGAAGTGATATGTTCAAGTTTGGGAATCTTGTGAGCAGCTTGCAGCACATTGTTCTGGATCACCTCCGTCTTCCAAATGTTGTACTCAGAGGTGCCAGCAAAAAAGAGCATTACAATAGACAAGCCTGGACCCGATGATAGCTTGGGCAATAGCGAGGCAACTGTCAGGGGATAAGACTGTTCTGGAAGTATTGATCAGTTTGGAGGTGTAGGCGGCTGAAGAGGCAATGGCGTTTACTTGTCGGTTGAGTGAAAGAGTAGCATCCAGGTAGACTCCTAGAGTCTTAACCAAGGGAGAGACAGGGATCAGGATGCCATCAATATTAAAAGAGGAGTATGTAGCGTCAAGCTTCTTGATCACCACCGGAGGACCTACCAGGAGGAGCTCAGTTTTTCATCATTAAGGCACAGGTGGTGAGTGGCCATCCAGGTTTGGATGGTCATGTAGGCAGTGTTTAGAGCAGCAGTGTCGTCCTGTTAGTTGTCGGACAGCGGGTGGAAGATATGAGTGTCATCGGCGTAGTTAGTGTAAGATAAGCCGATGGAGTCTAGAAAGTCAAAACGTGGCTTTGTAAAGATATTACAAAGGGTTGGAGATACACATAATCCTTGTTGCATGCCGCAAGAGATGGGTGCCGGAAGAGCACTGGCGTTCTCTGTGAATACCCTTCTGGATCTTTCTTCCAGGAATGGACGCAATCCACTCTGCAGTCTCAGGTGAGAAGTTGGCTATTGTAGTGCGGTGGTGGCAGAGAATGTTGTGGTCGACTAGATCGAATGCAGCCGATAGGTCAAGGAGTAGCAAAAGGACAGGCCTGCCCTCATCCCTGATCTCACCAAGCTGGTTCTTCAAGTCAAGCAATGCTGATTCAGTGCTATGACCTGGGCAGAACCCGGACTGGCGCACACCCAAGATGTGATAGGTTTCCAGGTAGCTCGGAATTTGCAGATAGGCTGCTCTGTCCAAGATTTTCAGTTAGAAGGGAACCGCTGTGATTGGACAGTAGTTGTCAGGGACCGTGGGGTCTAGGGAAGGTTTTTGAATGAGTGCGAGTACCTAAGCTTCCTTGAGGCTGGTGAGGACTTCAGAGGAGAATGAGGCATTGATAAAGGTGGCGATAAAAGGTGTGAGGATTTCAGAGCAGTCCTTGATAAGGGCTCCTTGATAAGGGCTGCTGGGCATATATTCCCTTGCATCTTGTTGGTTTCAGGACCTTTAATATGGTTTTTATTTCATCCTCAGAGATATTTGTGAAGTGGAACCTAGGAAGGACTTTGTGGGTGGCAGTGAGGAGGGGGGTGGCTGGCGAGGGCTCCCGTGGAGATTTGGGAATAGATTACTTAAGGTTGATATTTTTGTGAAGGGTGTCGATTTTGGCAAGCATAGCATTTTGAATATTAATGCACCAAGTCTCATCTTTCGTTATCATAGCAGGAGGTTAGAGGGGACTTCTAGTTCCCTGAGGATGGTGAAAATCTCTCGGTTGTTGAATTTAGCATTGGCAATTCGGCCATTATGAGTGGTAGATTTGGTGAGAAGAATAGCTTATTTATAGCGTTTGGCCGCAGTGGTGAATTGCAGCTTCATGGTGTCCGTGGGCCATTTTTTCCATTTGGATTCTGCTAGCTGTTTGGTGGTCTGGAGGTCTTGTAGGTCAGAAATAAACCGGGAGTTCATGTGTGCTGATGGTTTAGCATTACGCGTTACTAACAGGCAATGGCATCAATGGCTGTTGTCAAGGTCTTAGCGTAAACATCGGGAAGCACATTAGGGTCCATGGTATGGGGTGATTCAGATTGGAGTGCATGGAGCAAGGGTGAACTGCAATCCTTAGTGAGGTTTCTTGTGCTGCGGGCCATTGTGAGCGGCAGCAACGGGGTGGCCAGAGTCGTATGCCTAATAAGGGTGATTGTGAAGTGTGCATTATGATGGTCAGATCAAGGACACTGGTTGTTGTTGTTGTGGACAGCTACCTGACAGTTAAGGTCGACAATCCAGTCAAGGATACAACCTTTGTTATGGGTAGGGGCGTTGCTATAGAGCTTGAAGCCTAAAGCGCTGAGCAAATTGGCTACTGAGGTGACAACTGGGTCGACCAGGCTGTTGCATCCCAAGTTGAAGTTCCGTAGGAGGATTGTTTTAGATGTAGGCTTGGTGTGGGCACCCAAGGTCTGTAGAAAGTCCTCTTTGAAGGATTGTGAAGGACCTGGGGGGTGAAAAATGATGAGGACAGTGATGGTGTCTGTATGTGAGATGGTTAGTTTGAAAGATAGGATGTCACAGTTGCCATCCAAGGAAGTACTGATTCTCTGATGGGTAGGGCGTTCTTAGCTATCAGCGCCACTCCCCCCATCGCACCCGGCATTAGGTCTGTCGCTTGAGAAGATGGAGAAGCCAAAAGGGACAGCTAGGATGTCAAGGTTGGATGCAGTGTTGAGATTGTTGATGTCCAAAGCATGAGCTGGGATGGACCTGGCATTGACGAGGGCACAGTTCAACGGTGGTATAGGTGAGTTGTATTTATTTATTTATTTATTTACCTATTTATTTATTTTTTATTTGATACAGCTGAACAAGTCAACTTTTCAAATTATGGCAGAACAATTGTTTGCAAACTTCAATTGTACAATCGAAGAGAAGAATCAAATATACAACATTAAATGTTCCCTTGGCGATAATTCTATTTCACGTTGCAGAGAAAAATACATAAAAAGAAATGTACAACATCACAACACTAATTTTTTGATGAGGTTATTGTAAAATAATAGTTTGTGGATCCTCTGTCAAATTAATCATTCTTAAAAAGTTTTAAACCGCTAGTTGCATAGAAACGCCTGTACAATTCACGAGGATATACCATAAGGATTCTATAGTTACTAGGCGATTATGTTTAAAAAAATGAAAAAAGCAAGCAGCTCTTATTTCCAGCAACCCATAGCATTCAACTAAAAGATGTTTCAAAGTTTCCGAATTATCTCGCTCTTTGGAGAATCTACAGTATCATCTTTTTTTAGCAATGATCTTTCGTAGGGCCAATATGTTACGTGTGTGCCACAGGTTCATCCTAAATCTCAAACAGTCATTTCTTGCCCTTGTAGTCGGAAATTTGACCAAATAAGATTTGCTTGTATTCACTTTCTTGTGGACAAAATGATATTCCCCAAGGGACTTCACCTTTCGCCACTGTTCCCTAGTTGATATCCCAACCCAATCCCATCTGTACAGTTTAAGCTTAGCGCCATCTGGCTTTATCTAGGCTGGGTAGAGCATTATTTGGGGTAACCTCTGGCCATCTGGTGGGAGGCAGGTCTTGGCGCTTGGCACGTGGCATGTCAGGAGGTTTATTACCCTGCTGTTACTCATGCTTACTAGGAGGCTTTGGGAGGCTAGGTAGAGGGGAGGGGACAGTCTGGGTTGGCATATGTCCACTGTGGGGAGAAGGCTGCTTTGCCTTGGGGTCGGATGTGAAGGCGGTTCACACTCCAAGGCGAGAGTTCCTTACCTCTAATGTTGGGGAGAGTGTGAGGAGGTGCACTTTCTCATGAGGAGACTGTGGTGAGGCATCACATGTCATGTGGTTGGAACGAAGTTTGGCTTTGCGTCTGGGATTCGGCCCCAGTGCACGCTCCAAGGTGCAGGTTTCTGGTCTTAGTGGATGGAGATTGGGTGAGAGAGAGCAAGCAGGCGGGCCGCAAGTGGGCCTTTCTGTATGTAGGTACTGTTGGTGCCTGATGAGTTGCATTGCCTCTGGTGCATTGGGCTTCATGCTGCTGAAAAGAGGCGAGGGTGTCATGGCCTGATCGTGTCTTGGCCCCAGAGATGGGAGCTGTAGTAGTCATGGTGGGCACATGCGTGAGTTGGCTGCGGGGGACTGTGGTGCCTCTACGTGTGCAGAGACCAGCTGCTGTGCAGGGCTGGTGTTCGGGGTGGGAAGCCCGTACCAGCGAGACACCCAGTAGGTTGCGTGTCTTACTTTCATGGGCGCACAGGCATAAGGCGAAAGAGGCGATGCCCAAAGGAGGCATGCGGGTAGTGCAAGGGATCCGCAGGTCTCTAATGTGTGGGTCCGGTCGGGGGGCTGGCGTGTCTACATATTGCCAAGTAAAGTTGGGCGGCCGGGGAGAGGAACGGACTAGGGACAGGGATGGGGCTATTCAGAGCGTAGGTGAGGCGTAACATTTTAACACGTGAAGGCACTCAATACATGTCACTCGCAATTGTTAAGCAGGGATTGTGGCCCCACTAGGGGACCCCCCAGAACCAGGCCTCCTCAACTTGAGGAGCTCTTTTAGGCAATACAACCCTCTGTCTTGAGAAACCCAGACAGAGGAGTTGATTCCTCAAAAGAGCGGGGATGTCCACACCGCAGAACCAATGCTGCAAGAAAAATACGAGATATTAGATATCAGTATAATACAATCTCTTCAATAGGATGCCCTAAAAGTGTGACTCTACCTGGTAAGGTTGGACAAGAAACCAGCAGTAGGAATAGTGTCATTAGAAGACCAGCAACTAAAAGGAAAAGGAAGGTGGGTAAGGTCACCTATCTAATAAGACAGAAAGATAGAAATTAACACATAATCAGCTTACCCAATTTAGAGAAGTAAATGGACTTAAAGAAACAACAGAGGTATAAAATAATAAAGAGGGAGGTTAGTAAGGGTACTACTTCCTGGACGGCACGAGGGACGAAAACTAGTGTCGGGTTGGTGCACAAAGCAGGGTAGCGTCCAGGAGTGCACGTTGGATCCAAGAAGTGTCTTTAACAAAACAGCACAATCCAAAATAAAGTACAGTACAGTTTCCCAAAGTTGTAGGTGTCCAAGCAGGGCAGAGGAATGGTTGGGTCGTGTGACAGGCAATACCAAAGTAGAGGAAGTCAAGGCAGGAGAGAGGATTTGTTGGTGCGTATGACAGGCAGTAAGTTAAATGAAGGTAATTAGTAGAATGACTCACTGTGAGATATAGTAGTAGCAGAGTGGAAAGTTTCCCAGGTAGCAGGATCTTGTCTCCAAAGAGCGGAGTAGAGAGCCAATCCGCAAGATGGGTAAGGAGGAACCAAGATCAGAGCGCCCCGAAAGACGCAGTTAATGAAATGCGAGCGAGAGCTTGAATACGTCAAAGACGCGAGTCCGGTTCGCCAAAACACAGAAGGGGCAGGCAGTAGCAATTCGAGCGAGCAGGCAAAGGTCCAAAAACAACGAATTAGTCCTAAAACGAAGCAGGATGGAAGAACGCTAATTAGAAGCAGCGTCTTCTGGGTGTCGAACGCTTATGTGTGTTTGTTGAGGGGCGGAGTCTGCCTTGCTGTGTCCCGGTCAGCTGACTAGGCACGTGACCCGCTCAAATCCTGGCCCGGAAAACGGTACGTCTCCACGGCAACTGCCAACGCTGCAGAAACAAAGAGGCAAGTCGCCCACACCTGCGGCGAGGAGACCGAGGTGTAACAGTATCCTCCCGCAAAGGCCAGGGCAACCCTCTGGCGGCATGGAAAGCCCGCAACAAGGTAGGTGAGTGAATATGGGACAAAGGTTCCCATGTACGGTCCTCCAGGCCGTAACCCTTCCAATCCACCAAGTAGAACACCCTCCCCCTGGATACTTTGATGTCCAAGATAGCTGATACCTCAAACTCCTCTTCCCCTTGAACCATGATCGGGGCCGGGCGGCGGGGCAGGCGGGTACCAGCAGGGCAAGGCTTCAACAAGGAGACTTGGAAGACACAAACCTAGGAGCTAACATTTTCTTCCCGGGAATTTTTAGGTTCAGAGTGGCCAGCCAGACCTTCATGCCAGGATGGTAAACAGGAGCCGGGGACCGGTGAGCATCAGCATACTTCTTGGCTCGGACTTGAGCCCATAAAAGGTGCAGTCGTATGTCTCGGTGCACTTGGTCCATATCTCGCACACAAGCAAGAGCTGCCGGATTATCCGTAGGCAGTGAAGGATCCAAAGGCAGAGAACAAGGGTGAAAACCACGAAGAGCGAAAAATGGCGGCAAGCCCGTAGTCGAGTGCAGAGAGTTGTTATAGACAAACTCGGCCTGCGGCAGAGCTGTAAACCAGGTGCTTTGGAATTGTAAACACAAACACCGCAGATACTGCTCCATGGTGGCATTCAGACGTTTGGTCTGCCCATCGGTCTGAGGATGGAAAGCGGTCGAGTACCTATCCTCAATTTGAAAAGAGGAAGTGAATTGGGACCCTCTGTCAGTTACAATAACAGAGGGCAGTCCAAATCGTCTGAACACGTGTAAGAGAAAGAGATCGGCCAAGGCCGGTGCCGACGGGATACCAGAACAAGGGACAAATATGGCGTATTTTGTGAAATAGTCAATAACCACTAGGACTGTATCATTACCATTGACCGGGGGTAATTCCACAACAAAGTCCATGGATAACATCTGCCAGGGTTTATAAGGGACCGGAATAGGCTGCAGGAGACCCATAGGTTTGGTTCTAGATGGCTTGCTTTGAGCACACATTGCACAGGTAGAGACGTGGTCCATAATGTCCTGTGACATCGAGGGCCACCATGACCAACGCCGCAGTGATTCAAGCATTTTTTGCTGTCCCGGGTGTGCTGTGATGATCGAGTCATGGGCCCAATTCAATGCTTGTAACCGTGCCCTTCCAGGAGGTATGAAAACTCTACCTTGGATAAAGGGCAACCCACCATGAACATCGAGGTTGAGTGAGGCCACCTCCTCGGGGTTCGCAACGACCCAGTCCCCAATGAGGGAATGCAGTGAAGAATGGACGGTGCAACCACACACAACGTTATTGGACAAAAGCGGAACAGGATCTCTAGTTTCCCGTGGGACTGCAGGGTTTTGCCTAGACAAGGCATCCGCTGGAACGTGCAGCCTTGCCGCCGATATGCGATGATAAACTGGAATTGCGAGAAAAACAAGTGCCACCTGGCTTGTCGTGCCGTGAGGGACTTCATTGACTTGAAGGCAAGCAGACTACTATGGTCAGAATACACTGTAACGATATGTCTAGCCCCCAAGAGGTGATGCCTCCATTCCATGAATGCCTCCTTGATGGCCAACAGTTCCCTTTCCGTGATGGAATAGTTCCTCTCGTAACTGGATAGCTTTCGAGAATAGAACGCAACAGGATGCACCTCTCCTGATTGTGGACAAGACTGAGAAAGAACTGCCCCGACGGCATACACTGAAGCATCGGCTTCCACAAAATAGGGTCGATCCGGGTTAGGATGTTGTAACACTGGGGCGGAGGTGAACGCCTCCTTTAATTTGTCGAAAGCCTTTTGGGCCGCAGTATTCCAAACAAAAGGGTTTTTGGAACGTGTGAGAGCAGTGAGAGGTGCAGAGATGTCAGAAAAGGAGTGGATGAATCTGCGATAAAAATTCGCGAATCCCAAAAAGAACTGGAGAGCTTTAACTGTCTTAGGTCAGGCCATTCCATAACCGCCTTCACCTTCGAGGAACTCATCCTGATACCCCGATTGGTGATGTCAAAGCCTAGGAATTCCACTTCCGTGGCATGAAATACACACTTCTCTGCTTTTACAAACAAATGATTGTCCCGTAGATGCTGTAGAACTGTCAAAACGTGTTGAACATGATCGGACAAGGAGGCAGAATAGATGAGTATATCGTCCAAGTAAACCACTACGTATTGGTCTTGTATATTGTGAAACACATCGTTCATGAACGCCTGAAACATAGCAGGGGCGGTACATAGGCCGAACGGCATAACCAGATACTCGAAAAGACCTAATCGAGTTTTAAAAGCCGTTTTCCATTTGTCACCCCTTCGGATGCGAACGAAGTTATATGCCCCACGAAGATCCAATTTGGTAAACACCCGCAAATCACCCAACTGATCTACTAATACCGAAATGAGAGGTAAGGGGTATTGATTCTTAATGGTAACTTCGTTTAATGCCCGATAATCGATACAAGGACGTAGGTAACCCTCCTTTTTAGGCACAAAAAACAATGGAGACGCTGCCGGTGATTTGGATGGTCGTATGAAGCCCATAGCAAGAGCTTTGTCCAAGTAGTCCTTCAGAACCTGGTCTTCTTTCAGGGAGAGAGAGTATACACACTGTGAGGGTATCTTTGCCCCAGGAACCAGGTCTATTGGACAGTCATAGACACGATGGGGTGGAAGCACTTCTGCCTTACCCTTGCCGAACATGTCACAATACTGTATGTATTCAGGTGGAATATGAGGAACAGACTCAGATGAGATAGTCTGCAGGACATGGCCAAACATTGACGGCGACTATGATAGGAGTCCAACGATTCAGCTGAGTCTTGGTGCGCCATAGTCCCTGTTGACTAAGGAGCAGAAGTATACATCCAGAGTACCTGTTGTTTCCTCATGCGAATTGGCTCTGGGTTGCAGGGTCCTGAAGATCTGATGCACCTTACTTCCTGCGTAGAATAGCAGCATGGCCTTCATCGCCCTGTCGTCCATCTCCCGGGCCGTGTCCAAAAACCTTTCAAGCCTTTCATCCCACATGTCCCAACATCACTGAGGCCCCGCTGATGTTGAATTCAGGGATAGGATTCCGATCAAACCCATGATGAAGATGGCCTCCTTGCTGAGCTTCTTCAATGCCACTGGGTCGGCAAGAGTTTGACATTGGAGTGTGTAGAGCAAATGGCACCACCACATCATCTCCAACTTCCTCCATTGTGGCGTGCATACCTCTGTGCCACTGATCCTTCAGGACGTGTCCAGTCACATGAGCACCCATGCCGGGGCCGCAAGTTGTCCTCCTTCTTGGGCTCAGAGTATGTTGCGCCCTTCCCATGAGCCGGCTACTTCCATGCTAAGGGGCATTGTGGTGGTCCCCTGATGTAACTGCAGGGTACATCCCTCTGTGTGGCACAACCACAGGAGCACCCCGGACAGGTTGCAAGCAGGTGTGACCTCACCCCTCTACTTGGGAGTGCACCCACCTTTGGGGCCAGGATCTTGATTTGCCCAGATTAGGCCGCAACTCTTCTCCCCAGGTTCACTTCAGCAGGGGGACTGAATGGTGAGGCCCCAGCAGCTTCAAGGGTCTGTTGGTGAAAGGCTCCAATGAGCCGCACCTCACTGTGCAGAGCCGAGCGGGGCTGATTGACATGTGTTGATTGGGTGCACCTCCATGGCACTGGTGCGACTGGCGCTGCTTCAGCGTACACCCACACCCTTGCTGCCGACTCAGCTTTCAGCTGATAGTTGGCCGGCAAGGGTGATGAGCGAGGGCAGGCTCCTTAGCCACTTTGTCTATCTATCATGGATATAATATCGTTATCTGTATCCATGACAGACAAACTTAAGAGAGACGCACATCAGTACAGCCAGAGGGTGAACTTCAGAACCCGAAACTTGGGTACTGCAACCAAGAATAAGTTACCTAGAGAATGATCTAGCGTCGAAACACGTGCCGACTGAACACATGAATAAACTAGCAAGCACAACACTAAAGAACTTTTGCGACTGTATCTATTCAATGGAATTCTGGCAGTGCGCGGGTCTACAGCACTAACCCATTGTTTAAACCTTATTGTACTATAGTTTCAACCCTGCTTTTGATTTACACAATGGGGGTTATCTGAAAACAAGATCTGATATTGGAAGAGTGCTTGGTTGAAAGCAGCTCTATTTATTTATGTTTTCATTTATAAAGCACATTTAACCCTCGGGCATCAAGGCGCTATTACATAGACTATTTACTCAAGCATGAAATGTACATAAGGATAGTGGATCCGACAGACACCAAACGCTCATTAAGCAAACAACCAAGTTTTAGTGATCTTTGCCCATTTGAAATTGGGTTGGGTGAGGCGTTGTGTGTAAGCCGCTCTAGTAGGTCTGGAAGAGCCTCTAATCGACAGGGTTTTGAATAGGATTCATTCATGGATTGGGAGCTAATGGGCCTTTCTTCTTGCAGAAGTGATATGTTCAAGTTTGGGAATCTTGTGAGCAGCTTGCAGCACATTGTTCTGGATCACCTCCGTCTTCCAAATGTTGTACTCAGAGGGGCCAGCAAAAAAGAGCATTACAATAGACAAGCCTGGACCCGATGATAGCTTGGGCAATAGCGAGGCAACTGTCAGGGGATAAGAATGTTCTGGAAGTATTGATCCGTTTGGAGGTGTAGGCGGCTGATGAGGCAATGGCGTTTACTTGTCGGTTGAGTGAAAGAATAGCATCCAGGTAGACTCCTAGAGTCTTAACCAAGGGAGAGACAGGGATCAGGATGCCATCAATATTAAAAGATGAGTATTGAGCGTCAAGCTTCTTGATCACCACCGGAGGACCTACCAGGAGGAGCTCAGTTTTTCATCATTAAGGCACAGGTCGTGAGTGGCCATCCAGGTTTGGATGGTCATGTAGGCAGTGTTTAGAGCAGCAGTGTCGTCCTGTTAGTTGTCGGACAGCGGGTGGAAGATATGAGTGCCATCAGCGTAGTTAGTGTAAGATAAGCCGATGGAGTCTAGAAAGTCAAAACGTGGCTTTGTAAAGATATTACAAAGGGTTGGAGATACACATAATCCTTGTGGCATGCCGCAAGAGATGGGTGCCGGAAGGGCACTGGCGTTCTCTGTGAATACCCTTCTGGATCTTTCTTCCAGGAATGGACGCAATCCACTCTGCAGTCTCAGGTGAGAAGTTGGCTATTGTAGTGCGGTGGTGGCAGAGAATGTTGTGGTCGACTAGATCGAATGCAGCCGATAGGTCAAGGAGTAGCAAAAGGACACGCCTGCCCTCATCCCTGATCTCACCAAGCTGGTTCTTCAAGTCAAGCAATGCTGATTCAGTGCTATGACCTGGGCAGAACCCGGACTGGCGCACACCCAAGATGTGATAGGTTTCCAGGTAGCTCGGAATTTGCAGATAGGCTGCTCTGTCCAAGATTTTCAGTTAGAAGGGAACCGCTGTGATTGGACAGTAGTTGTCAGGGACCGTGGGGTCTAGGGAAGGTTTTTGAATGAGTGCGAGTACCTAAGCTTCCTTGAGGCTGGTGGGGACTTCAGAGGAGAATGAGGCATTGATAAAGGTGGCGATAAAAGGTGTGAGGATTTCAGAGCAGTCCTTGATAAGGGCTCCTTGATAAGGGCTGCTGGGCATATATTCCCTTGCATCTTGTTGGTTTCAGGACCTTTAATATGGTTTTTATTTCATCCTCAGAGATATTTGTGAAGTGGAACCTAGGAAGGACTTTGTGGATGGCAGTGAGGAGGGGGGTGGCTGGCGAGGGCTCCCGTGGAGATTTGGGAATAGATTACTTAAGGTTGATATTTTTGTGAAGGGTGTCGATTTTGGCAAGCATAGCATTTTGAATGTTAATGCACCAAGTCTCATCTTTCGTTATCATAGCAGGAGGTTAGAGGGGACTTCTAGTTCCCTGAGATGGTGAAAATCTCTCGGTTGTTGAATTTAGCATTGGCAATTCGGCCATTATCAGTGGTAGATTTGGTGAGAAGAATAGCTTATTTATAGCGTTTGGCCGCAGTGGTGAATTGCAGCTTCATGGTGTCCGTGGGCCATTTTTTCCATTTGGATTCTGCTAGCTGTTTGGTGGTCTGGAGATCTTGTAGGTCAGAAATAAACCGGGAGTTCATGTGTGCTGATGGTTTAGCATTACGCGTTACTAACAGGCAATGGCATCAATGGCTGTTGTCAAGGTCTTAGCGTAAACATCGGGAAGCACATTAGGGTCCATGGTATGGGGTGATTCAGATTGGAGTGCATGGAGCAAGGGTGAACTGCAATCCTTAGTGAGGTTTCTTGTGCTGCGGGCCATTGTGAGCGGCAGCAACGGGGTGGCCAGAGTCGTATGCCTAATAAGGGTGATTGTGAAGTGTGCATTATGATGGTCAGATCAAGGACACTGGTTCTTGTTGTTGTGGACAGCTACCTGACAGTTAAGGTCGACAATCCAGTCAAGGATACAACCTTTGTTATGGGTAGGGGCGTTGCTATAGAGCTTGAAGCCTAAAGCGCTGAGCAAATTGGCTACTGAGGTGACAACTGGGTCGACCAGGCTGTTGCATCCCAAGTTGAAGTCCCGTAGGAGGATTGTTTTAGATGTAGGCTTGGTGTGGGCACCCAAGGTCTGTAGAAAGTCCTCTTTGAAGGATTGTGAAGGACCTGGGGGGTGAAAAATGATGAGGACAGTGATGGTGTCTGTATGTGAGATGGTTAGTTTGAAAGATAGGATGTCACAGTTGCCATCCAAGGAAGTACTGATTCTCTGATGGGTAGGGCGTTCTTAGCTATCAGCGCCACTCCCCCCATCGCACCCGGCATTAGGTCTGTCGCTTGAGAAGATGGAGAAGCCAAAAGGGACAGCTAGGATGTCAAGGTTGGATGCAGTGTTGAGATCGTTGATGTCCAAAGCATGAGCTGGGATGGACCTGGCATTGACGAGGGCACAGTTCAACGGTGGTATAGGTGAGTTGGATTTATTTATTTATTTATTTATTTACTTATTTATTTATTTTTATTTGATACAGCTGAACAAGTCAACTTTTCAAATTATGGCGAACAATTGTTTGCAAACTTCAATTGTACAATCGAAGAGAAGAATCAAATATACAACATTAAATGTTCCCTTGGCGATAATTCTATTTCACGTTGTAGAGAAAAATACATAAAAAGAAATGTACAACATCACAACACTATTTTTTTGATGAGGTTATTGTAAAATAATAGTTTGTGGATCCTCTGTCAAATTAATCATTCTTAAAAAGTTTTAAACCGCTAGTTGCATAGAAACGCCTGTACAATTCACGAGGATATACCATAAGGATTCTATAGTTACTAGGCGATTATGTTTAAAAAAATGAAAAAAGCAAGCAGCTCTTATTTCCAGCAACCCATAGCATTCAACTAAAAGATGTTTCAAAGTTTCCGAATTATCTCGCTCTTTGCAGAATCTACAGTATCATCTTTTTTTAGCAATGATCTTTCGTATGGCCAATATGTTACGTGTGTGCCACAGGTTCATCCTAAATCTCAAACAGTCATTTCTTGCCCTTGTAGTCGGAAATTTAACCAAATAAGATTTGCTTGTATTCACTTTCTTGTGGACAAAATGATATTCCCCAAGGGACTTCACCTTTCGCCACTGTTCCCTAGTTGATATCCCAACCCAATCCCATCTGTACAGTTTAAGCTTAGCGCCATCTGGCTTTATCTAGGCTGGGTAGAGCATTATTTGGGGTAACCTCTGGCCATCAGGTGGGAGGCAGGTCTTGGCGCTTGGCATGTGGCATGTCAGGAGGTTTATTACCCTGCTGTTACTCATGCTTACTAGGAGGCTTTGGGAGGCTAGGTAGAGGGGAGGGGACAGTCTGGGTTGGCATATGTCCACTGTGGGGAGAAGGCTGCTTTGCCTTGGGGTCGGATGTGAAGGCGGTTCACACTCCAAGGCGAGAGTTCCTTACCTCTAATGTTGGGGAGAGTGTGAGGAGGTGCACTTTCTCATGAGGAGAGTGTGGTGAGGCATCACATGTCATGTGGTTGGAACGAAGTTTGGCTTTGCGTCTGGTATTCGGCCCCAGTGCACGCTCCAAGGTGCAGGTTTCTGGTCTTAGTGGATGGAGATTGGGTGAGAGAGGGCAAGCAGGCGGGCCGCAAGTGGGCCTTTCTGTATGTAGGTACTGTTGGTGCCTGATGAGTTGCATTGCCTTTGGTGCATTGGGCTTCATGCTGCTGAAAAGAGGCGAGGGTGTCATGGCCTGATCGTGTCTTGGCCCCAGAGATGGGAGCTGTAGTAGTCATGGTGGGCACATGCGTGAGTTGGCTGCGGGGGACTGTGGTGCCTCTACGTGTGCAGAGACCAGCTGCTGTGCAGGGCTGGTGTTCGGGGTGGGAAGCCCGTACCAGCGAGACACCCAGTAGGTTGCGTGTCTTACTTTCATGGGCGCACAGGCGTAAGGCGAAAGAGGCGATGCCCAAAGGAGGCATGCGGGTAGTGCAAGGGATCCGCAGGTCTCTAATGCGTGGGTCCGGTCGGGGGGCTGGCGTGTCTACATATTGCCAAGTAAAGTTGGGCGGCTGGGGAGAGGAACGGACTAGGGACAGGGATGGGGCTATTCAGAGCGTAGGTGAGGCGTAACATTTTAACACGTGAAGGCACTCAATACATGTCACTCGCAATTGTTAAGCAGGGGTTGTGGCTTACCTTTGCAGATAGCAGTGGCATGGGACTTCTAACACTGGCCTTAAGAGAGAGGGGCCTCATTACCACCTCAGCAGTAGCCATGCCGCTATTGGCGGCATGGCTGCCGCCGAAATCGCGTCCGGGTCCTCAGAATGAGGAATTACCGGGCCATTCGGAGTTCGGAAGGCATGGTAATTCCTCCCTCCAAGGACCCGGACCCGGTCCTTCCCCATTCCCATTTCAGCCCCCATAGGGTGGAATGGGAGAGGGAGCAAACAACGGGCCATTACGAGTTGGCCCGTTGTTTCCTCCCTCTTCCCCTCGCGGGACCCGGTAAGCACGCCTGGTTTGACCAGGCGTTGCTTCCTGGGTCCCGCGAGGGGACCTTGTAATGAGGTGGTACGGGGTAAACGGCGCCGGCAACTTTTACGGCGCTGTTTACCCCGTACGGCCAGGGTTGTAATGAGGCCCAGGGACTTCTAACACTTTCCTTAAGAGACTTGGCCCTCATTACAAGTCAGGCGTTAAGGGTTTAACGGCGCCGTCTGCGCCGTTAACCCTTAACGCCTGATTCACACTTTAACGCCTGCTTTTTGCAGGCGTTAAAGTCCAAGGCGCTAAGCGACCTTGGTGCTAATTACGGCACCATAATTTACGGTGCCGTAATTAGCGCCTTCCCCATCCCCATTATGCCCTATGGGGCAAAAATGGGGAAGGGCAAATGGTGAATGGGGAATTACCGCCCCACTCACCTTGGAATGGGGCGGTAATTCCGCCATCCACCATGGCGAAATCCAGCATGGACCCTGGTGCTAATAGCACCAGGGTCCACCGCCTGACTTGTAATGAGGGCCAAGGACTTTCTAAAACCGACCTTAAAGGATAGTTCCGGGACTTTTTTTTTATTGTCCCTATGGTTCGGCCATGTGTTTTTAAGCATAACTCGGTAGATCGTACAAAACTTTCCTATGGACCTTACCCGACTTTTCGTCCATTATCGCACTCGAAATCAGCCGCCATTTTCTGATAATCCTATCATTTCCCCCCATCGACCTGGCTCACCTGCTTTTGCGGCACTAAATCAAATCCCCCGCCCCTGAAACAGACTTTATCAAAACATTCATATTCCCCGCCTCTATCCGTGACGTGACTGTGCTGCGTAGGCAAACGCGCCCAGGCGTCTTCTACGCGACTCCACACAGAACCCGGAAATCAACACAGATTAGCTCACAACACAGCGCGCCACAATTCAGAATATGAAACTGTACTTTTAAATCAAACCGCAAGATTGTAAATTTGGTAAAGTACATTTATTTGACATCAAATGTTTTGAGAATATTCAGCGATTTTCATTTTTATTTGCTCACGTTCCAAAAAGTTCGTTTTGAGGCACGCGATGTTCCTTTGCTGTACACAGGGTCTTAGATCATCTCACAATACAGCGCCACAATTCGGAATATGAAACTGTGGTTTAAAAGCAAACGGCAAGATTGTACATTTGGCAAAGTACATTTATTGGACATCAAATGTTTAGAGAATATTCAGCGATTTGCATTTTTCTTTGCTCTCGATCCAAAATAGTTCGTCTTGAGGCAAGCGATGTTCGTGTGCAGTACACAGGGTGTTGGTTTACGATAAAATAAGCTCTTCGGTCGCACTGATAATCGCATGGCTGTTCCACCAACGAGGCACTAGGCCACCACAACGGTCTGTATGTTGCATCTAGCCGTTAGTACCGCGTAAGGGCATACTTGTACTTGGCGATCGTCCCATAAAATGGTCAGGGTGGTAACGTTGTTCACGCGGAGAAGCAACTGGCGGTTATAAAAGCCATCCGCCGGTGTCTGGTACTCGTGACACATACAATAATGAGTGATGTACCTGTTTTAAAAACATAAAAAATGAAATTAGTCTCACCATCAGATCTTTATTAAAATTATTCATTTTATATATTAGGTCGGGAAATTATTTCATAGCTAGGACAGTGCAACTGGGTATTATACGTCAATGGGGGGGCTGTAGGGTACTGAGACAGTCCCCCAGTGCAGGGGTTGACAGGGAGGCAGTGCAGGTGGAGAGTGGAAGGGCCCAGGACCGAGGTCGCAGACAGTGGACCAGTTGTAGCAGGGGAGAGGGAGAGAGAAAGCAGAAGCAAAGAGGAAGGTTTTGAGGTGCTTCCGTAAAAGGAGATGGTTCTCCTCAAGATAGTGCGCGGTACAAAACAATATGCCACATAGAACGAACAAGTACAACTTAACCGGTCTTTAAAGCTACTGTATAGTAATTAAATTGCGGTATAAACTCATCTAAAGAGTTACTTACATTATATTTGCATTTTCCATTGTGTCTGTGCGTAGGGCAGCCCCGAAATACCACTCCTTCTATGCCGACGTTATTTCTTCTAATGAACGAACATTAAATGGCTATCGTTTCAGAAATTTTATTCATTATCGTTTCTTACGTTATTGCACCACACCCCCAAAAAGAAGTCTTTCGGGATGGTCCCGGCCTGTCAAGGTCAAATAACAATAGAACCTTATACTGAGTCGTGGGCCATTCCGGCACCCGAGCAAAAAATCAAAGCAGCTGACCTTCACTTTGAACGAGCACACATTCCTAGTTAGCTACATTCAGTGTAAGGCCATCTCACAGGACTTGAAATTTACACTCCATCTTTGCATTTTGTCTGCGTGCTTTGCAGCCCCGGAGAACTATAAATACGGAGACATTCTATATTTTTTGAAAAATGATTTATATTACTGTTTGGTTTAATTTAATGCGCAAATGAACAAGGTTGGATAGACACATTGCATGTACACTGAGCAATCACTTTTATTTACACAATACATAGCTACACATATTCAATGGGCCTGCGACATGAGGAGACTCGAGAGCAAAGTCACAGGTGACACCCGGGTGGTTCGCACTACTGCACGGTGAAGGGAGGGGCAAGGGTGGAGAGACACATTGCATGTACACTGAGCAATCACTTTTATTTACACATTACATAGATACACATATTCAATGGGCCTGCGACATGAGGAGACTCGAGAGAACAGACAATCAAATGACAATCATTTAAACCGTGATGTGTATTTCTCAATGAGCTCTGTTTTAGGTGGACATGGAACAGAGGCAATGTTGGGTGGCAATGCAGTTGTCCCCTGCACAGGTTCGTTCACAACTCCATGTATGTGCCTATCTAGGACATCAACAATAAGTCTCTCAATAAACTCATATTGCATATCCTCAAACACTGGTTTGATCACCCATTGTTTACTTCTTTTAGTGAAGGCCTTATTGTAGCGAAGCGTCCCTAAAGTTCCGGTCGTCCTACTTTGTTGACGGCCAACATTATGGTTATGTGCCAAGACCGCTAGAAGAGTCCGATTTATCATGCCCTCCATGCCAAAATGCAATCGTTTTGGCCTGTACTTTAGGCACATATTGTGGAACACCTCCAAATCTCCTGTGTGGCAGAATTCCGTGAGTCCCCTCAAATCTCTTGTTATAGTTTTATCAAATACAATCTTTTCAATGGCTTTGTGAGTGGGTGATGAAGGAATCAACCACTTCTTCTTCCGTGCCTCCTCTGTGGACAAATGGCCATGTTCACAATTGTGGAAATGTTGGTTTGTGGTCCAGTGGTGAACGTTGATACAGTGTAGCATTACTGACCGCCATTTTTCCAGTAGAATTTCCAACGACCCTCCACATGTTTTTGAGCTCCACCAAAGATGGTTGCTGATTGACTTGGACCACTGTGAAATACCTTGCATATCTTTTTTTTTACCTGCAGCCGACATTTTTTTATTGATTGTTTTTGCAAGATGCCAAACGTCAAATTGGTGATTTATATTTTTGTACTCTTCTCTCATTGTCTTGGCAATTGAAACGTGTCTGTCCGTGGCTATCAGGTCGATCACCATTCCCCGCGATTGTAGTTCTTGCAATGATGCTACAAAGCCAACTTTCTCCATGGCCACTGAGGATGTACTTTGTGACACCTGCACGACCACCGAACTCACAATTTTCTTACTTTCCATGTCCTGAAAGTGGTAGGTGCAGTACTTGGCTGAAAATCCTGGGCTGTCGCACTGTCCATCACCGGCTAGCCTGAACCGTTTGCCCGCGAATGTACTATCAATAGACATTTTTTCCATTCTCCAAGCTTCGCTAATGGCTGGAAATAGATAATCGGTTTGGTATTTGTAGAACTGAGTTTTCGCAATGAAATGGATTCCCACAAACTGAAAGAAAGACTCTAACTTTTTAAAACTTGAACCACTAAAAAGTGCAGCCGCTGCACAAAGTAGATTGCCTGCTGGCAGTTGCCCCAGCATGGGTTGTGCAGACCATGAGAAAGGATGATATTTTGTAAGGTGGCATGTATTTTAAGGTTAGTGCCTCGAATTGCACGAGTCACATTAATCAATGGCTCCCCACATACTTCCCCACCAACCGAATGCCCACATTTCATCCGAATAATAATATCAATCAAACAACTATCGAATACAATGAATTTGGCCTCTTTCCTTATACTGTCACTCTGCATCCCAGCTGGTTCGGCCTGTAACGTTGAGGACATGTCACTCACATGAAAGGTAGAATCTCTGATATCGTCTTCCGCTATGTTCAGTGATATTGATGGTGTTTCATTGTCGTCCACTTAATTCTCTTCCATTGCAACATCTGTTCCTTCTCCGGCGATGGGTGAATAAAACAATTTCTTCAACTTTCTCACGGTCTTAGTTTTTGCGGGTGTGGATTCTGTGAATTGATCTCCGACTCCATCCGAACTACCAGGAGGACATTCACTATCAATGGCTGGTGGTGGTATAGCTCCGTTGTCAATCACTTCATATTCTTCCCATTGGCACGATGCATCTCCAGTCTCAAGTCACTGCCAAAAGGTTTGACAAGCAACATCTCTCGTTCGCTTCACTGTCTGTGTAGATCTAGTTCGTACACCCACTCGCAACTAGAGGACAGATTGGAAAAGGGATGTTCAGTTTAAACACAACTTACAGTATTGAACTATTAACAGTGAAAAACAACATAATATAGTGACCAGGACACTAAGCTTCTTTTGCTTTCTTTTCTTTGAAACTTTCTTGCCTCGAACTTCAACATCAGGACGCTGTTGCTCCGACTCGTGTGTGCATGTCTCCACTTCCTCTTGCGCTGCAACGACTATATTTTCATGATAAGCACATCCATCACGCACTGACGCTCCATCGACTCCCTGAAACATAGAACTTTCATTAGTATGTATAATAATATTGAAAACACAAAATGTACTTGGGGACCAATACCCACGTACATCTCAATAGCAAAACACGAATGAACGCTTTGTGTAGAACATTCAAACGACAATTATTCACGCATTGTTGATCTAGTTAGATGGAACTGTCAAGATCCATACCTCGGGCTCCTCATAGACTTCCATTGATGATATTATTGAAGATGATGCTTCAGTAACTCCCTGAAACGCAGTAATTGCATTAGTATGGTTTTCTATTTTGTTAAAAAGAACATACACTTTGTGCAGGCGTCAACGGCTCATCTAACTAGACCTGCACAAATGATCAGTTGTCTAAAATAAATAATGGATATCTAAATATGTTTCGATTTGCTCGATCGTTGGAAGTGTCACCACCCAGAAATCTGCATCAACTACTAGGGGTGATGTTCTTGTAGAAGAAGCTCCGTCATCTCCCTGAAACATAGTACTTGCGTTAATAAAGAAGGAAGTATAGCGGATGTAATCACGTCATATGATCTCGCTTGATCGAACTGTCAATATCCATACCTCGAAATGCATAAGAACATCAAGGGACGATGTAACTGCGGTGCACACTTCTGCAAGCTGTTGCGCCGACCCGTAACTGCATGGTCCCCCTTCTTCTTGGAATAATGCTCCATCGACTCCCTGGAACATAGGACTTTAATTAGTAATGAACACAATATTGAAAAAAGAAGACACATAGGAGGGCGACGACAGAAGGACATAGCAATGGCTAAAAACGAAAGAAACATTGTGTGTAACAATCATGCTACAAGAATGCAAGATCTGATGATCTCCATCGATGGAACTGTCCGGAAACGTACCTCGAGCATCTGAGTGACATCAACGGTTGTCGTCAATACGTTGGACTCCTCAGCATCTCCCTGAAAGACAGTACTTGCATTATTTTGGATAACAATAATTATAACTGAAAACAAAGACTAGAGGACGAGTACAAGGGTGTACCATTAGGTAAAATAATTACACGATAAATTAAAACTATTGATTTACATGCCTAAAACAAGTCAGTGGCAGAATAGCCAAGTAAGATTACCCGATAGGCGCTTGAAGTGGCTGATGACTGCAATAACGACACGGATGGAGAATCTTCCGCCTTCATATTGAGTGGATACATAAATGGGGAAATTATTGTTAGCTAATGCTACACACTACCGCAAGGCCGAGAGCTAAATCCGTAAACTTGACTCACCAGTGGAGGGATGTGGACGAATAGAGTGGGAATAGCGGTTGAGAGCAATTTTCGCCTCGCTCGCGGTGTGTTCTTCTTTATTAGCAATGATGTGGAGTACATGTCTGAGCTAAAGTGCCTGCTGCAGATGCGGTATCGATCACCCCTCTTGTCCGTAAAGACTTCTAGGACTCTACTTTCAAGCTCAGACGGTGGATATCCACAATATCGGACCCATTCTCTTATCTGATCTATTGTCTTAGGGAAAACATGCATTATAGTACCTTCAGATTTATTATGGGTCTTCAAAGGGCAACCGCCAATGGAACAGGCAGGCATTGTGGAAAGTTCTGAAAAGTAAAGATCAACAATTCTCTATGAATACCAATGTGTTAAAAAATTAAATGACACATAAAAGGTTCAATGCAAGGTTCGTTTTGGTTCTTGGAACTATACACGTTATTCACATGCGGATAAGTATTTGAATAACTTTAAAAAAATAGAAAAATAATTTGACTAAACTCAGAACATGTGACTAGTTCCTTGCATGTACTGTCTTGAACGAAAAGAAATTGGAGGCAAAATGATTATGGTACATGGCCTTACCTTGACGAACAAACAGTTAGATTCCGGGATCAGAGTAGTTTCTTGTCGTAGAACAGGGAGCAGTTCACAGGTTGCAAACTGACGAGTTTCCTCGAAGTGGTCACGGAAGTTCACAGAGACGAAGAGCAGATAACCAGCACCTTCACGGGTTGACTAGCAAAGCTCAAAGAAGTTCTCATTAGAAATATGAAGTGGGTTATAAAGAATTCGAAACAGGGGTGTGTTTGTGAATGAATGACGTGTATATGTCGTGGCATTATGCGGTTTGCAGGGGGGCGTCCAGCGTGAGGGGGGATGCTTGGCAGGAGACACGGGGTCTGGAGGTAGACATGGGAACAACAACCCATGCTCTATAGACCACTTTGAAGTGTACATGGTCTTTGGCACCTCTTGGCCTTTATCGCTCCCTGACAGCTCCACTTGCCAGCACAAGTACCCTGGTGCAAACTGCCTTTGATAGGGCGGGGGGTGGATTGGGGCGGTGGTCGTGCAGACAAGACACAGGAAGACTCGTGAATGGAGACACACTTATGTGGATTGCAGGGGGGCGTCCAGCGTGAGGGGGGATGCTTGGCAGGAGACACGGGGTCTGGAGGTAGACATGGGAACAACAACCCATGCTCTATAGACCACTTTGAAGTGTACATGGTCTTTGGCACCTCTTGGCCTTTATCGCTCCCTGACAGCTCCACTTGCCAGCACAAGTACCCCGGTGCGAACTGCCTTTGATAGGGCGGGGGGTGGATTGGGGCGGTGGTCATGCAGACAAGACACAGGAAGACTCGTGAATGGAGACACACTTATGTGGATTGCAGGGGGGCGTCCAGCGTGAGGGGGGATGCTTGGCAGGAGACACAGGGTCTGGAGGTAGACATGGGAACAACAACCCATGCTCTATAGACCACTTTGAAGTGTACATGGTCTTTGGCACCTCTTGGCCTTTATCGCTCCCTGACAGCTCCACTTGCCAGCACAAGTACCCCGGTGCGAACTGCCTTTGATAGGGCGGGGGGTGGATTGGGGCGGTGGTCGTGCAGACAAGACTCGTTTGCCGCAGGGCCTCACCAAGGAGAGGCAATCTAACTGCATGTAAGAGGCAGGCTGCAGGATCTAGTACATGGAAGGCAGGGGGGTGAGTTTATAAATACCTCACCGTCCCAGGAGAATATATGGGTGCAGTTCACCCTGGAGACCCTGGATGCCTAGGCTTGATGCCAACCCGCAAAATAACATATGTATGTCTGCTGCATATGGGTTCAACGGTTATGTGGATTGAAGGTGGGCGGCCAGCGTGAGGGAGGATGCTGGCCGGAGACATGTGGTGTGACAAGACAAGGCACAGGAAGACTATTCAATGGAGACACACTAGATTCATTTAAAAAATCAAAACAACCATTGTTAAAATATATGTTGGGTTTTATTTTAGATCTTAATTTCAATTGAACATAAATAATAAACATTACACATTGTAAAGTTCCGGTTGCAGCACATCCAGGGAAAATCCGCGGTATTGTCCACTGTCGCTGGGGAAATGTTGTCTAATGGCAAGTACCGCACAGGCAGGTATTACTCTCCGAACGCGGTGTCCGAGCCTCCCGTGAAGCCACCAAGTGAAGCAACGATAGGCCACCAGCCTGTACCACTTGTGAAAAAGAAAGATGCAAACTGTATTAAAATGACAAAACTTTCTTATCAATGTCGATTCAGGTAAAAAATGTCATTCTGCTTTGAAAAAAATTCTATCTAGAAAATGCACAATATGGAACCAATTTACATGGGTTCGAATGATATGTAGATGTAATTTGATATGTGGGAGACGACCATGAAATAGTAGTGGCATCACTGACATCACAACCAGAGTATACTTACTCGTTACTCGGATTACGCGGATGAACAGTGCCGCGAAGTTCGTGCATAAGCACCATCATCATCCTCAACACGGTCCGTGAGAGGCAGGCTTCCCTGAACTCTGGCAGCTCGGTGATGCATTGCGGACTTGGCTCGCCTTCCGAAATGTAGGCCAAGCACCCGGAATTTTCACGGCAGCAGCAGTTCTCCTCCTCAGTTGGCATTAGCTTGCACCGATTGCACGTGCACCAGGTGGAGACGCCGTCCATGCGACATGGTCCAGGCTCTTCATCCGTTGACTGGTCCTCCCAACTGCCGTCCGAATCCCCATCGTTTTCGCGTGCTTGCCTTTCCAGTAGTTCCTCCTCGGTGTACTCGGGCTCGTACATATACGGCATTATTGTAGCCATTGTGTGGTAAAGAAAGTAAAATAATTTACAGAGATGGTACAGGTGTTCACAAGGCCTAGAAGCGGCGAAGGTAGCTGACCAGAGCACAGAAACGAGTCACAGAATACTCAAAGTAACACAGAGAGAGTAATGGAATCGAAAATCTGCTGCTGTGTGTTGTGAAACGGTGTGTTTATACTTATTGAGGAAAGAGGCGTCCTGCCATTTCCATGGCGACACTTCATTAGCTGAGGCGCAGCGATTGTTGACACGAAACGTGCTTTGGCGTTGGGAAATGGGAGGTGCGCGTCTGCTGATGTCAGGCTCAGGGGCGGGGGATTTGATTTAGTGCCGCAAAAGCAGGTGAGCCAGGTCGATGGGGGGAAATGATAGGATTATCAGAAAATGGCGGCTGATTTCGAGTGCGATAATGGACGAAAAGTCGGGTAAGGTCCATAGGAAAGTTTTCTACGATCTACCGAGTTATGCTTAAAAACACATGGCCGGACCGTAGGGACAATAAAAAAAAAGTCCCGGAACTAATCTTTAAGAGACAGGGAATTCTAACAATGGCCTTAAGGGACAGGGATTTCTAACACTGGCCTTAAGAGCCAGGTATTTCTAACACACACACACGCACGCACGCACGCACACACACACACACACACCACCACCCCCCCAATAGTTCCCACTTTCAGAGCTGCCTTCACATTTTTGTTATCACAGGACACTGTAATGTGTGAGAGATGTATTTTACTAGTTTCAGTCGATCATGAGGACCACCACTCTGTAAACGGACTATATTTTGATGCAGGAAAAGGGATATGCAATAAACTGATTGAACATTGCAGTGAACATGGATAAACTAACCTCTGAAGTCAGCTTATTGTACTTCTCAGACTTCGACAAATGTTGCATTGCTCTCAATCACACACACACACACAACCTTCAGTTATTTAACGTTTGCAGTCACAAATGCATGTGTTCATTGCACATTCTCCTGGGATCTCTTTGGGCCAGCTTGTTCAAGCAGTACCACCAAACGTTGTGCTTTAAGTGCCGGCCAGTGTTATTTCAAAGCAGTCATCTGAGAGTTAATGGCTTCACTGGAGCTGTAAATGCGGTACTGGTATAATGAAAAAGCCTAAAGCAAGTGTGTCTTCAGACACTTGACTTCTGAGCACTTTGCACATCCTTCGCTGAAGTCCTGTTAAAATCAAGCATTTCAAAGCCAGCAGTTCTGGCGTGTGCACAGGTGTTAGATAGGCCTTTGTCAGAAACTGCTATTGTATGCCCAGGCTATTATATGCCCATCGCACCATTTTGCAGCTGCTTCCATTAATGGGCAGCTAGTACCCTTACACCAGTGCCTGGCAAATGCCCATGCTATGCCTATGCAAGCGCCCAAACTGTAGGCATTTGCAATGCTTGTTCCAAGGATGGAACTGAAACATGTATTGGCAACCCAAATGTTTGAGCTTTTTCCGATGCTCATTGCATTTTACACTTACAGATATTAACGTGCACTGGCCCCGAAAAAAACTGGACGAAGCTCAAAAACATGCAAGATGATGGAACGATCACCACTTACTTGACTATTATGGCCTGAGTGGTTGTCCCTTGCAGTGTGATTCATTTCTTCTATCATTAAAGTGAACCGCAGCCTGCGGCTTTCCAAGCTTGCCACAGAGGAGCATAACATACTTTTGATCATCAATAATGTTAAAATACACCTTCAAGCCAATAAAGGCAGATGAGGCAAACCATGATGTCCAGCAGAAGGATGTTGCACTGGCCAATCTGGTTCTTACAGGACCAAACATAGGACTGTTCCACTTCTAAGTAGGATCCAGACATACATGATGTATGAGGTCGTGTGTAGGAGGGCCTGCACTGCTAAATAATCATCATTTGCAACTAATTAAGAATATTGCGGTACACAGATCAATTTTACAGCCATTGCCCTGAATACATAGCATCACTCTTCAGGTACATATGCTCTTTCTGCCCAAGGTGAGGAAGATCAGCTAGCATGGAGGTCTTATGCGCATTCCCGGCTCAAGACATGTGTTCGGCATTCATGCCTGAGTGTTTCCCTCTGGCCAGCTGAAGCAGCTTCTCCACTGTGTCATTTCCTTCACCCTTCATACTGCAGAGCAGAAGCTACATTCCTTGCACACCTGAAACCTTCCAGCCAAATGAGGTCCCGATTGTGAAATGAAAAAAACACCACCCGCAGATCCAGATGTAGGCTTCTTTGCTGGTTTATTTCAGCACAAAAGAGCAACATATCATTAAAACAACGGTTCATGCTTTCTGATTCCGGCCTATAACAGACCAATCATGCAGTCTTTTATTCTTTTTTCGCCTTCTCTTCCATCATTTCCACCCAACGGGCAACACACTCCTCCGTCAGAGAAAGAGACAGCAACACAGATAAACACCTAGACAGCGGCAAAGACTGACATATCAAGGGGGAGAAAAAGAAAAGATATCTGACATGAACGGGGGCAGAGAGAGATGCAGGCTGCCACTGTCTCTGACTGAGAGACTGTGTCTGACAGACGGTCTGAATTGGGTGAAGGATTGGGACTGATACAAAGGTGAAAGACACCCTCATTATGAAATTGCCGGTATCCTGGTGGTAATGTCCACTGTATTGCGAGTGCTAGTAACGATGGTAAATCCCCCTTCCATGGAGTCTCATAGGACTACACTGGGGTATTGCTGGTATTACCAGCACCGGTAACACCTGTGCTGGTAATATTGCCTATTCTTTGCCGGTCAGGTGGCATAATGACCTCCAGCTTTTAGTTTTAGTTAGAGGTCATTCAGGCCACCTCACCGGCACACTTGTACTTTGCTGGTGCAGAAACATGCAGGTATACGGTAATACTGCCATGTTAATTCCACACGGGCAAAGTTCAAATGAGGGCCCTAGTAGGACTAAGGATTTGATGAAGGAGAAGGACTAGGACTAAAGACTCAAATAAAGTTGAAAGTCTGGAATGAAGGTGAAGAGAATAATTAGGATAAAGACCATGACGAAAAAGAAGCACTATGATGAATGACAGTTATTAGCACAAAGAGGAAGTATAGGGCTAGGATGAAGGACTAAGATGAAGAACAAGGACAGAGAACTAGGATGATGGAAAATAACTGAGGACAGGGCTAGCATGAAAGACAAGTATGGAGGACAGTGACAAAGGGCTGAGATGAAGAAATAGGGCTTAGACGAAGGGCAAAGGAAAAGGACTGGGATGAAGGAGAAGGATTGAGAGGAAGAAATTGGGGAAAGGACTGGGATGGAGCATTGGTATGAATATAGGGATGAAAGCAAAGTATTGAAACAAAAGAGAAGGATCAGGGACTGGGACAATGGATGAAGGACAAAGGACTGCATCATTAAATGGCAACGACTATGACAAAGAAGAGTGAAGGACAAAGGACTGGCATAATAGACTGTGGTGAAGGTCTGTGTGGAAGAACAAACACAGTGAATGTCTCTGATGAAGAAAAGGAGAAGGTCTTCCATGAAGGACTGGAATGGAGGACTGGGATGAAAGAGGAGATAGACTCAGATGAAGCAGAAAGAATGGGACAATGGAGAAGAATGAAGAACTGGGGACATGAACGAAGAAGCAATGAATGTGAGTGTATTCAGCTCCAGTAAGGAATACAGAGCCTTAAAAATGGCATCCACACATTCGTAGTAATTTGGTAAAACTAAAACTGTATTGCCCTTTCGATCCTGCCCCAAACCCTTCACACTTCCGTTTGGGATCTGACTCAAACTTAGTACAATGACTCTAGTAAGCTCCATGTCAGGACATTACATTATCCCTCTTATTTAACAATCAAACAGTATATCAGCCCCATCGCCTCGATCCATCTTCCTAGGACGCTCGATGGCTCTTCGAGGTTGACTGTCCTCAGTCTTGTGAACTTCATTTTCACTCTCAGCTGTTTCATCGCGAATGGACCATTCTTCATCACCTGTATATCCTGATCCCTTAGGTGCATCCTCATGTTGTGTATCTTGGTGTGCACTCTGACAAGGGAATAGTAGCTTCTAAACAAAGGATGCATTGGGTGGAATCCTTTTGTCGCATCTCTCAGCTGTTATCAGCTGGACCACTTTGTTTGTGTCACCATCACAGGCTTTGGGTCGTGTGGTGGGGTTCCTTTCTGCTGCGATGATTGTCTCACTAACACTTTGCCACTTACTTGAATGTCAGAGGAACCTGCCTTCCTTCTATAGTCAGCATAATCCTTCATTTTTCTATTTCTACCTCATCACGTCTTTGTAGTTTCCTTTTGTCCGGAAGCATGTGTATCTCAGTATCTTGTTGAGGGAAACCTTGGCTGACCTGCCTCCCAAACATTAGCTCAGCCAGGCATCCACCTGTGGTGCTTTGAGGTGTGTTTTGGTAGTCTCTCATTAATTGGTAGATGGTCTGATCTAATGGCCTCCTTGTGATTGAGATATTCAGAGGCCCTCTTGAGATTAGCCATGATGTGCACAACTGTCCCATTTGCCTGGGGCCATAATGGGGTTATTCTCCTATGATGGAAACCCATGTATTCTGCAAATGCTTAAAATTCATGACTGGTGAAAGGAGTTTCATTGTCTGACGTGACAATTTTTGAGATGCCATATGTTGAAAATATTCTGTCATGTGAAAGTATGACCACTGCCGCGGCCGTGGACCCGAGGATTTGAATCTCCGGATAACGAGAGTGCTCACCCATAGCCACCGGTATGTATGTGCTTGCGTGTACAGGCCCAAAGAAGTTGATGTCCATTTCTTCCCACATGTTTTTTGGTAAACGTGTCATGTTTAGCGGTTCTAGATATGTCTTTTGATGTAGACTTTGATATATGTTACATCCTTTCAGGGTCGATTCTGGCAAGTGGTCAATTCTGGAGAACCACAGTTTTTGTCTTAGTAACAATTTTGTTGACACAATTCACCAGTGACCTTCGTGAGCTATGCCAATGACATGTTGATGTACTCTAGACAGAATAATTATCGTATTACCCTTAAGGAGTAGTTGTAAGTTCGATGTGGATAATTCATCATCACAGTAGCATCTGTATGGCATGTAAGTCTACAGAGGCGTTTACTTCTCCCAGTCACAGTGCATGCCTTCACTTTCCCGAGTTGATGCACGTGAGGATGATTTTTGAAGTCGGATCATCAGCCGTGCGTTGTTTTATATCTTCAAGCGATACCCTCATTGGGCGCGCCTAATGTGTGACAAAATTGATGTACTGATCTGCCAAGGACACCTTCATGGTAGGTGAGAGTAATGGATGCCTTGATTTGAAGTCCGCCGGATTCACATCCTTACCAGGCATGTGCACACTGTCAAATTTGTAATCTTGATGCCGCAAGCCCCATTGCGCAGTGTGTGGCATAGTTGTCAATGCTTGGTGGTCGGTGATCAGAGTAAAAGGTTTACCATACAGGAACAAGTGGAATTGTTCACATGCCCACACCATGCTAGACTCTACTTCTAAGCCTGAGAGTAAGCTTGCTCTAGTTCTATAAGACTTTTGCTCGCATAGGAGGCAATTCTCCTCAGGGAAGTTTGCCTATCAGAGTATTGAGCCAATACCAATCCTAGTCCCACCGGGCTGGCATTTACTGTCACCTCTGTTTTTAGATGAAGATCGAAGTACCACATGCAGATCGCTGACGTCTTGTCACACCGGATTCTGTCAAAAGTCGCATGACAGAAACAATACCACACAAAGTCCAGACTTTTTTTCGTGAGGTGTCTCAGCGGGGCACTCACTGATGCAAATTCAGGGAGATATCATGTACAGTAGCTTGCAAAGCCTAGGAATTATCTCAATTGCGCAATGTTAAATGGTAGAGGTGTCTCAGTTAATGCTTTTATTTTGTCCGGGTCAGATTCAATCCCTTTTGCTGAAAATACATGTCCATTGAATTTGAGAGCTGATTTGTTAAAGTCACAGTTCTCCTTATTGATGGTGAGGTTTGCATTTTCAAGTGCTTTGCATATTTGTGATAGGATTGCATCATGGTTGTTCTGTGACATTCCAAAGACCAGAATATTGTCACTGTAATTTAAACAGTTTGGTATATGATGAATGAATATGTATTTCCTCCTCAAATATCTCAGCTGCCAACGATATTTTCGAAACGCAAACATTTATACCGGAAAAGCCCTAGATGGTTTGTGAATGTTGTGATGTATCTAGAGTCCTCACTGATTTCAAGTTGGTGATTTCCTTTATTAAAGCTAGTCTCGAGAAGACTGTCACTCCATTAAGCTTATGGATCATACCCATTATGCGTACCGCTTGGTGTGTTCTCTCATGTTCACTTGGTTCAGCATTCTCATGTCTACGCATAGGTGTGTGTGGTGTTCTGGGCCTTATTTTGGCACCGCATTATGGGTGACACCCAGGGAGTGGAGCCTTTTGCCAGTCCTATAATGTCAGCCTTAGTGCAAGGTTGTAGCTCTTTCTCGACTTGACCTTTGATATTTAAGGGTATACCCCTGTAGTGTTCGGCTACCAGTTTTCTTTCTGTGTCAATGTGCAATTTGACCTAGCATCCTTTTAGTTTTCCGATTCCCTTAAATAGTGGTGTGAACCTGGTTTCAATCTGTGCAGCTGTTGTCATGTATCGGTTCATCATGAGGTGGTATAGCACGTGTATCAGACCCATTTGAATAGTTGATTTAAAACTTAGTATGCACCCACTGTCACTGTTGGCTGTAATGACATGTAGCTCTACGTGGTCCTTGTACAAGCACATAGCTGTGAACGTGCCTTTGCATTGCAGTCATTGGGCCTCATTACGACCCAGGCGCTAATGGGTTAACGGCGCCGTAAAAGGCTGCGGCGCCGTTAACCTATTAGCGCCTAATTACGAGGTCCCTTTGCGGGACCCGACCTTAACGGCTGGTGTAGACCAGCCGTTAAAGTAGGGACCCGCTAAGGGACCTTGGTGATAAGTACGGTGCCGCAATTTGCGGCACCGTACTTAGCGCCTTCCCCATTCCCATTGAGCCCCTGGGGCAAAAATGGGAATGGGGAAGGGCCATGGAGGAAGGGGGAATTACCACTCCGCTAACCTTGTAATGGGGTGGTAATTCCCCCTTTCTCCATGGCGGAGTCGGTAAGTTACCGGCATGGACCATGGTGCTATTAGCACCATGGTCCTCCGCCTGGGTCGTAATGAGGCCCATTGTGTAGAGCCAGATGAACACGTGTCCACTTGGGCTCCTTTTAGTTTTGGTGTTTTGTATAGTTTCTTAAATTCTTCCTCAGACATGACATTTAAACTGGCCCCTGTGTCAATTAAGAACTGGTATGGCTGCCCGTTTGTTATAGTGATAGAATGGGATTGTGCGCTATCACTTTGGGATTTCCATTGGCATATACAAATCCCTTCTTTCTTCTCTCATAACTTGATGCTGAGGCGCAGCCACTTGTTGATGGAGTCGTCGTCCACAGATGATGTTGCCTTTTTGGTTTGTTTCCTACAGAATACCGATTCTCTGTGTCTGAGTTGCGGCCTTCTTTCGGGGTGTAGAGCTCTCTCCGATGGTCTGTCGGTCTTCTCTTTTCTTCTTTCGTTCTATGTATGGGAACATTGTTGCTGAATGTTTCACTGTCTCTTGCACACGCCTCATTTGGGGTTGGTGTCCTGTAGACTGAGCAGAAGTGATTTTCTCTTCCACAAGCAGAACATTCCTGTCCAATGGCCGGGCAGGCCCATCATGAGGGAACTCATAGCCGCATCTATAGCACAGTCTCTTTGCTTATTTTTCTGGTGTTTGCTTCGACGCAATTTGGTTTACATTCACCGGTGGGTTGGGCTTAATCTTAAGATTTTCCATTGTGGTGACTTGCTGTTCTATTGCCGTGGAAGTTCAATCCATCAAGAACTATGTTGTTTTTGCAGCACCTCTTCTTGAGCGTGAGTGATTCACACTCTACTGCTCCTTGTGATTTGATGGCTTCTTCATTGGCGTATAACTGGAAATCAAAATGCTTCACTCGTGCGCGGACCCGGGTCATGAAACTGTTCATCGTTTCCCCTTTAAATTGAGTGGTAGTGTGGAACACGTGCCTTTCATAGTCCACATTCTTATGTATGGCCTCTTATGCATGGCAAAATGGTCACTCAGTTGCTGCTTTAGATCCGAATACGTGATTATTCTGTCTTCCGGCATTTCATATATGATGTCCCTCACAGCTGGTCCCGCTGTTAGTGTAAGGGGGCCTTTTAGTCTCCTTTTGTCTTGTGACCCTAGTACATCAAGATATACCTCGAAATCACGGAACACATGGCCCATCTCAGGCCTAGGGTCATGTTATCTGTCATGTCGAATGGCAATGGTATCTGCATAGGGAAATCGTCAGGAGGGGCAGTGTGACGCAGATCTGGCATGACCACCAGATCAGATGAAGAAGGTTCATGATCAGACATGAGGAAGTCACTTTATACTGTTAATTTTGCTCTCGTGTTGAAATATGTGTATTTTTTGCTTTTTTCAAAATGCTGTCTATGTGGTTTTTTTATGTGGCCACCTGTCACGTTTTTTTCTTTGTTCTTTGTTTTCCTCTCTCTTTCTCACTCTGCATGCGGATTGTCGTGTGGTATCCTCGCACATGCCATGGAGGGTCACATCCGGGTAGAGAAACCGTACCTCTGTGCCAGAAACTGCCCAAGAACAGTACTCCTCGGCTCCAACAAGGAATTGGTGCAGCAGCGTGGGGCCTCCCTGCTAGGCACGGGAGGAGCCAGAGATGAGAATATGGGCTGGAGTGCCCCGCTCCCGGAGGACTCTGTGGGCTTTCACAGCCTCTGCAATGGAGATGCGCACCGTGCACCTTCACACCCGTGTCCCCAAACCCATAGTCGCCAATGTTGCATTCGGCTCTGGCAATCAATACGGTGCCTTAAAAATAACATTCAAACACTCGTAGAGATTTGGTAAAACTAAAACTTTATTGCTTTTCTGCCCCCACCCCAAACCCCTTGCACTTCCGTTTGGGATCTGACCCAAACTTTGTACAACAACTCTATCAGGCTGCATGCCAGGACGACACAGCGATGAAGAACAAAGGACTGGGATAAATGACTGGAACAGGGGGCGTGGCTAAGCGCCGTAGAAGATGGCCACCTGACTGCGCTGCTCCGCCTCACAATTATATAAACAAAGCATTAGGTACATATTTATTTAAAAAAAACGTACCTTTTCTTCCGCGTTGCATCCCGCAAAGTGGCAGGGAACAGAACCGGGTGATTTTCGCCGTTCCGAACTGCTGTAGGAGCCGCTCTGCCAGCCGCACCGTGCACTAAAAGAAAACTCTATGACAGTGTGGGAGGTGCGCCGCCCCGCATGAAGAGAAGCTCGGCGTCGTGCTTCACGTGATGCGCCGGCCTGGGCCTAACATCACGGGCGCCTAAGAAGACGCTGCCACCTGGTGGGCACATGTAAAAAAAAATTAAAAAATTAAAAAAAGAGGAAGAAACTTTAAAGCTAACAAAGGATTGCTGAGGACAGATGGACATTAAAAAGGAGGAACAAAGTGAAAAGAAATAAAAAGGTGAGGAGTGGAGGAGGAAAGGAATGTAAAAAGGGGAGAAGGAAATAAGTGGAGGTGTACAGTCAGAAAATTATTACAAATCACAACAGAAATCTCTATATTTTGCCAAAATCACTTCAACAACCCTTATCTGTAAGCGCCACGGCCTTCAATATTGTTCCCCAACCCCCACCCTCCTCTCCTCCATAACTATACAGGCAGACTCCTCTTCATACTATACATTGCACTGAAGGATTGCTTCTGGACTCCTTTATTTTACCATTTATACCTGCAAGACATTTTCAAAAGTTTAAGGTTCTGTAGTATACGCCTTATTGTTCTTCTGTGTTTCCATTTTGGTCTCTTTACATAAGAGTAACATAGTACAAACAATATGGACGTAATAATTGTATACTATAGGCCGTCATAGACAATACTCATAAAGAGGACTTGCTAAACGCCTTCAAATCAACAAACCTATCTATCTTTTTACAATAAGGAGGTAATACAACTGAAGACAAACTATCCACTGAGCTGACATATTCAAACTCATCTACAATTCTACGCAGCAGTCAATGCTCTAATTTCAAGGTTCAGCTTACAATTTCCAATTATGGCAGCAAATAAAGCTAACCAAAAAAATGCATCCTCTGCTAAAGAAACCACCTCCTCCACAACAAATCTGAAAAGACCTAAATGTGAATCACCACCCCCACTAGGAATTTCTGATCCTGCCATTGAAGTCATCCTAGCGGAAATTAGGGCACTTAAACCCTTCATTGAAAATACCAACATTAAGCTACAGCAACTAGATGAAAGGTGGATGGGTGTTAATAACACAGTGGACGAAGTAGAGAAAAGAGTTGGTGTTCTTGAAGATATATCCCTTAAAGTAGCACAGTTAGAAAAATCTATTAAAGACCTCCAAAGGCATAACGAAGACTTGGAAAATCGCAATAGGCTCAATAATCTACGCATTTCAGGTTTAACAGAAGTAGCTGAGGGCCCGACCCTAATATCTTCCTACAAAAATTCTTACCAGCTATTCTACATTTGCCCTTGGACACAAAATTCAACATACAATGGGCTCACAGAATAAGTCAACCCTCAGTTTCCTCCACATCTCGTCAGCTGCCTCGAACAATGATATTCTACCTATTGGAATATTCGCAACTACAACTCATTGTTTCAACAGCAAGGGAGCGAAAATCACTTATCTGGCATGGCAGTAAGATATATATCTCGCAGGATGTAGCCAGAAGCACGGCTCAGAGAAGAAAGGTTTTTCTATCCTTCCGCCCTGCTCTAAAACAATTAAATATCCGATATGCCTTATACCATCCATGCTCCTTTAAGATAACACATGAAGATCACACAGCTATATTTGATGATCCAGCTGATTTGAGATCCTTCATACAATCCCTAAAATGTGATGGCATGGATACCTCCAATCCGCCGAGTACCTCAACATCAACTACTACCTGAAATCTTGGTTTCAATTCTTGATAAAGGTGTTTTATTATACTGTTTGTTTATACTAGCAATTACCTAATGCAGTTATAACCCAATTACTCTAATTAAATGAGGTGGGTACCGTTCAGGTGTCCCTCTTCCACTGATGGTCGCTCTTTTCCTTTTGGTGACCCAGTTGGCGTTACCTATCCCCGGTATCTCTTTCCTCCTGAATCCTTCTCCTATGTCCTGTTTGATCTCTATAACCTTTTGTATTTCATTGCCTGAATTCTCCCAAAATATGATCAAGCCCCTTTCTCCCCTTCCTGACCCTCAATGTTCTTTCCTTCTGTATCACTGCTTGGGTATATATGTTTTTAACAACATTACTAAAGATCTGATTCTATTATCGTACCACAGCCATAGGTGCATGTTTCTCATTATATCTGACTAAATGACCTTCAAGTGCATAACCTGGAATATCAAAGGATGTAAAAATCCTATCAAAAGATGCAAAGTAATATCTCATTTAAACAAATTTAAGCCAACGGTAGCTTGCCTACAAGAAACACACTTATCTAACAAAGAATCTATGAAACTTAAATCTCTTTGGGTTAAGGAGGTTATTTCCAGTCCTGCTATTTCCAAGAAAAATGGAGTGGCTATACTAATTAGTAAAAAACAACCCTGCAAAATCCTTGATCAAGATGCAGATACAAATGGCAGATGGGTCTGGGTAAAACTTTTAATTGACTCTACACAAGTATCTATTCTTAACGTCTATGGTCCCACACTACCAGATCCCCCCTTCTGGACCGCAATAAAATAAATGATACTCAAAAATAACTTCATCAATCTGATAATGTGCGGAGATGTCAATCAGGTCCTTGATCCTTTTTTAGACCGAAAATCCAGCTGCATGTTCAAATCAAATAAATCTCATAAATCTTTTACTAATTGCCTACCGGAGACAGGATTGACACCTGGAGGCTATCCCATCCCACACAACTAGACTATACCTTCCATTCACCCCCACATAATACACTATCACGATTGGACTATATATTTGCAACCAAAACCCTATCTGGATCCAGTATTGACTTTAAAATCGCTAATATTATCATATCAGATCATGCACCGGTTATTACTTCCTTCTGCCTCGCTGAGACGAATAAAACTGCTACTAGATGGAAACTCAATAACTTCCTTCTAAATGATCCACAGTTTAATCAATGGGTTCAAGCTTTGATCCAACAATACTTTGCTAACAATCTTGATAGTGATACCTCGGTTGTCAATAATTGGGATGCATTCAAAGCCGCCTTGAGAGGTCACATAATGGCCCTCTTCGGTAGGAACAAAAAACTTAGGAAAAAACATCTAGATGACCTTTACTCGAAACTCACCCTTGCAGAACAAAGCTATTATGCGGACACTAACTCAACAAACTTACGACAAGTAATAAAACTACGTTTTGAAATTAATAAAGAAATAACAGAACTTGCAGCAGGAACCATACTTAAATATAAAACAAAGATATACCAAACTTCAAATAAAGCGGGCAAAATGCTGGCTTCATATTTAAAAACCAAAAAAGAAAGAGTTCAAATTTCACATATCAAAGACACTCAAGGCATATCTCATCACCGTCCTGACAAAATACTTGAATGCTTCAGAAAATTTTATACTAATTTATACACTCCAGAAAGTTCTATTCCAAAAGATGAAATTGATTCCTTTTTTAAAAATATTAGTCGTACTTCATACCCCAGATCAGACCTTTCTCACCTTGATAGCGGTATTACCTCCTCAGTGATCACTAAAGCCATCCACAGCCTGGGCAAAGGCAAAGCACCCGGCCCAGATGGATTATCAACCGAATTCTACATCAATTTATCCCAAATATTAACACCTAAACTCAAAACACTATTTTCATACTTTATATCGCAAAAATCCACCTCTGGATCATTTTCAGAAGCTCTACTTATCATTTTCCCTAAACCTGACAAAGACCCTTCCCTCCCCAGTAACTATCGACTCATTTCTCTTATCAATATAGAAAGCTACATTTTTGCTAAAATACTTGCTAATAGAATTGAATCTTCCCTCCCAAATTTGATTAAAGCGGATCAAACAGATTATGTAAAAGGATGTAATATATCCTCAAATGCTAGACTCCTACTGAATGCTATTAGTCTAGTAGCCAATGACAAAAAAGACAGACAAGGATATGCTGCCATTGCTTTGGACGCGGTAAAACTTCTATATTCAGCCCCCAAATCCGCTATATATTTAAATGGACAAACCTCTTCATTCTTTACCTTACTCAGAGGCACACGGCAAGGCTGCCCCTTCTCACCGTTATTATATATTCTCTCACTTGAACCGTTGCTGGAATCAATAAGATGAATATGGTAGAGAGTTGTTGGAAGGAGAGAATAGGAGGACCATCTATAATGTGTTGGATGAATCTAATTCCCTTTCCAATCCATGCTTTGCGATTGAGGATCTTTTTCTTAATAACTGACTTTCAGTTTTACAATAAGTTAATCAACTCCTGTCTTGATGCACTGGATCATTTCTCCTATGAGATTCTTTCTCCAGGCGCCTTTAGACTATTACAGCTAACCATGACAGGTGAGGTCAGAGCCGCAAAAATATATAATATGCTAACCTCAACATTTAATATTAGTCCAATTCGTCTGAAATGGGAACTTGACTTAGGATATAAGTTTGAAGACCACATATGGCTCTGCCTGTTTTCTAAAATCAAACAAGTATCGGTCTCAGCTAACATTACACAACACTACCATTTCTTTATACATAGAGCATTCATTACTCCAGCTAAATTAGCGAAGGCCAACCCGGATTATGACGCTAAATGTTGGTCATGTGGCCTATCTCCTGTCACTTATATGCATATGTTCTTTGAACGTTCATATATTGTCAAATTTTGGTACGATATTTGGAAATGCATTCAGCGCATCTTCTCTGTAGATGTTCCGTTTTCTCCTATAAGTATATTTTTGGGAAGCGTGGCCATTACAACATATATTCCACCGGACTCTGCTAGATTATACGACCTACTCATATGCATAGCATTAAAATGTATTACAGCAAACTGGAAAGGCTTTCGATCGCTCTCTAGCAGAGTATGGTGGAATGCTTTATGTCAAACTCACAAATTGGAAAAAAAAATGACTGGAACAAAGCAGAAGCACTCAGATGAAGAAAAAGGTGAATGTTGCTGATAGAGCATTATGATGTAGATCTGGAATGAAGGAGAAGGACTGGGGTGAAGGAGAAGGAATGTGGCAAATGAGAAGGATAAAGGAATGAGATGAAAAAGACGGTAGAAGGAGGGGGACATAGAAGAAGGACAAAGGACTGGGATGACAGAGGAATTAATAACTGGGAAGAAGAAGAAGAAAGAAATGGGACAAAGGGCAAAAGACAAAGAACTGGGACAAAGGGAAAGGACAAGAATAAAGGGTAAGGATGAAGGACGAAGGACTGGCACAAAGGGAAAGGACTGGGAGAAAGGAAGACAGGCTAGGGTGAAGAAGAAGGTTGGAGAATTGAGATGAATGAAAAGGACAATGGACTGGGATGAAAGTCTGTAATGAAGGACTCAAATGTGCTGTTGGCCGCATTCAAAAGATGCAGACTACGGTAGAATACACAATGGATATTTGGTATCTGTAGCAGTGACATTTTTTAAGCCTAAGAAAAATGAGATGCTCATCAAGTTGTTGCTAAAAAAGCTGCCACAGAATAGAACATCAGAGTCGGTGTAACCACATGGTTTATCCCATTCAATGTGTGTTTTGAATATGTTGTCCTGATGAAGGCTGTTGTCAGCTAACGATGGATTGAAGAATCCACATAAAAATTGGCTGAAACGCAGTGTGTCGACATCTATATTGTATTGAAAGGTGGTGACGGTGGTTCCCACAATGTCTATGAGTATGTTGTATGCACTATCACTATGTATTAGTCGTCTGATGTATTAGTCATCAGGTCTGCTGGCTAATGGAATGTGCTATAGATGAACATGTATGTTAGTGCCCTATGTGCGTGTAACACAGTGAAGACTTCAATATGAGTTACAAGTCATGGCTTTTTTAGATAAATGAACAAATAAGGAGCCACGTTTAACTTTTGATTAACAGCTATTCCAGTTATGTATTCCATGCCCTAATGTTTTCAATTAAGTTTGGATACAGTAACAAGAAGGCAACTTACCTCATGGTAAAGTCCCAGTCCCTGGCCATTTTTTGTATGCATGAAGAACTGGTGTAAAGGACAAAGGAGAAGGTCTGGGATGATAGAGGAAGGCAAAGGAATGGAATAGAAAACTAGGACAAAGGAGAAGGATTGGGATAAAGGATACAAATTAATGATCAGAATGAAGAAGAATGTCAGAGGAAGTACTGGGATGAAGTAGAAGGACTGTAATGAGAGAGGAATGTGAAGGACTGGAAAAAAAGGACTGGGTTGAAGGACCCAGTTGGAGGACAAAAGGGAAGGACTGGGATGAATGGGAAGGTGAAGGACAGGGTAAAAGACAATGCTAAAGAACCGGGATGAAACAGACAGACAAATGATTTAACTGAAGGAATGGGATGAAGCAGAAAGATGAAGGACACAGAGTAAAGGCAAATATCAAGTTGAAGGTAACAAGAAGGCAACTTACCTCATGGTAAAGTCCCAGTCCCAGGCCATGTTTTGTATGCATGAAGAACTGGGGTAAAGGACAAAGAAGAAGGTCTGGGATGATAGAGGAAGGTAAAGGAATGGAATAGAAAACTAGGACAAAGAAGAAGGATTGGGATAAAGGATAACAATTAATGATCAGAATGAAGAAGAATGTCAGAGGAAGTACTGGGATGAAGTAGAAGGACTGGAATGAGAGAGGAATGTGAAGGACTGGAAAAAAAGGACTGGGTTTAAGGACCCAGTTGGAGGACAAAAGGGAAGGACTGGGATGAATGGGAAGGTGAAGGACAGGGTAAAAGACAATACTAAAGAACCGGGATGAAACAGACAGACAAATGATTTAACTGAAGGAATGGGATGAAGCAGAAAGATGAAGGACACAGACTAAATAAAAATATCAAGTTGAAGGTGAAGGACACAGGATTGGAACAAAGAAGAAGGTTGACATACTTGTGAGAAGGTGAAGGAAAAAGGATTGGGCAATGGACAAAGAAAAAAAGGACTGAATGAAGGAATTGGATAAAGTAATCAGGACTAGGTTGAAGGATGAAGGTCTGAGGCGAAGGACACAAGAAAAGAATGAAGGATGATGTGCTGGAAATCATCGATCACTGTGATGAAGGACTAAGATAAAAGACCAGGAAAAGGACACAAAGGATGTACAAAAAGAAAAGAAAAGGAATGGGACAAAGGGAAAGGACAGTGGAGAAGAATGAAGGGGAAAGGGCTGGGACAATGGAGAAGGACTGGAACAAAGAACATGTATGAAAGAGAAGGACTGGGAAGAAGGAGAATGACTGGGATGAAGGAAAAGGATGAGGGACTTTGACAAAGGGGAAAGAGGGAGGACTGGGATGATGGAGTTAAGGCTGGGGCAAAGGAGAAGGATGAAGGACCAGGATGACAGAAGAAGAACAAAGAACTTGGAGGAATGCCTGGGAAGAAGAAGGAAGGACTGGGACAAAGGACACAAGATAAAGGATTGGGACAAAGGTGGGGGACCAGAACAAAGGATACAAATGAAGGGGGATCAAGGATGAAATGCTGGACAAAGGACTGGGACACAGGAGAGCGACTAGGTGGAAGGAGGACAGACTCGGATTGAGGAGACAGTGGAAGGACTAAGAGGAAGGAGAAGGACAATGGACTGGGACAAAGAAATGTAATGGTTGACTGGGGTGAAGGACTGTGAAAATGGCCAAGGATTTAGATGAAGGAGAATGGTGAAGAATTGGAACAAAGAAGAACAACAGAGGATTAAGAAACATTAGAAAGGTCTGGGATGAAGGAGAAAAATGTGATGACAGATGAAGGAGAAGTACTGGGACAAAGGACTGTGATGATGGACTGCGATGAAGAATAACGGAGAAGGACTGGGATGAAGGAATAGGAAAAGGTGGAACCACTAAGATGAATGGAAACGAGGAAGCATTCCCACGAAATAGAAGGAAAAACCACTGGAATAAATGAGAAGGATGAAGGATGCTAACAAAGAGGAAGGGCGAAGGTCTGGGATGACAAATGAAGAATAATGACTGGGGCAAAGAAATGGGAAGATTAAGAAAGGACTCAGACAAAGGAGAAAGGACGGGACAAAGATGAAGGACCGGAACAAAGCATAAGAATGAAGGAGAAAGATGAAGGACTTTAACAAAGGACTGGGACAAAGGAGAAGGTGGAATGAAGGACAAAGAAGGAGAATCGGAGCAAAGCACTGGCATGAAATAATATGGAAAAAGGCTGGAACAAAGGAAGTGGAGAAAGGAATGGGACAAAGAGGAAGGATAGAGGACTGGAACAAAGGAAAATGACAAAGGACTGGGATGAAGGGGAAGTGTGAAGAATTGGGATGAGGAAAAATGAAGGACTGGGACAAATGACAAGTCCTGGGAAGAATGACATTCATAAAGGACTGGGATGATTAAATGGGATGAAAGACTGTGAGGGAAGAAAATGGAAACAGATCTGGATAAAGGTGAAGGAAGAAGGACTGAGACAAAGCGAAGGAAAAGGATGCAAGACTGAGCAGGGAAGGACAATGGGCTGCTGTCAGGACTTGCAGAACGTTCCCATTCCCTCTCCTCACCTGAATCTTCAATGGTGTCTTCGTAGGTCTCAGCGCCCTTCTTTTTCCTGGTCCTTTTGGTTTCTTTGGGCTTCTTCTCCTTTTTCTGGTGTAAATGCTCCCTCAGGGGCCACAGTGACCTGCAGTGAAACAAGGTCAGGGGGAACCCCACGGAGCAAGCTCCCAAAAAAGTCCAGGGAAAAAGCCATCAAGGCAGAAAAAACCCTGTAGAGTTCTTTGGTAAAACTTTACTGTGAAATCTGTGGTTTGTCCTGCTTGTGCAAGAGAGTTGTTTATATGGGAGATAGGCGGCACAGAACAGCGTAGGTAAGTGATCCTTTATCCCTTAGTAAATGATGGTACAATCCTTGTGAAGAATACGGAGTGAACAGGAAGAGGACACCGGAATCTGCAGTCTCCTGGACCACTTGACCTTCAACAAGGTCAAGAACAAGGACCTTGTAAGGATGGGGAGGACCCGCCTGATGTATGGAGTAAGGATGGCAGTCCCCAAGGAGACAGAGCGAAGTACTTCCAGAAAAAGGAGTAAATAGGGATAGTAGCGTCCATAGATAGAACCACACTGTCCGAAAGAAGAGAGAGAGAAAAAAGGAAGCCTTAAGCCGGAGGCTAGGAAAAGACAGGTAGAAAGTAAGAAGTCCCTTTAAGAGGTAGCGGTAGAAAGGAAAAAGGAAAACAAAGTCAGAGCAGATAAAGAATGTACCGGTGATCGGTGACAGCAACCCTCGACCTCGGAAAACCCCGGGCGACGGTACAACAGAAAGAAAAGGAAAAAAGGTAAGAAAGGGGGAAGAGGAGATAGCGACCCAGAAGGAGCATGGAGAAGGCAAAAAGAAACGGTTTAGAAAACGAAACCAAAAGGTAAAGTGAAAGCGAATAACGGCAAAAGCCAAAATAGAATCTGGACAGTACAGACAGGAACAGGTGATAGAGGAAGAACAGAAGAGTAATGGAGGGCAGGAAAAGAGAGAGATAGAGAGAAACTGACAAAGCAAAATAGCTGGTACAACAAAACATAGTACTAGCAGAGCATAGGTCTAAAAACGGATACAACGCACCAGGTACTCGGAAACGATAAAGCAGTAGCTATGGGAGAAGACTAGACTGCACAAAGTTACACAGTCTCCACTGATTCCAGCACTTCCACGGCCACAGCATGACAGGTGTGCTAAAGGGAAAGAATGAAGGACCGGGGTAAATGAGAAGGACAAAGGACTGTGTTAGAGGAGGAAGAAGTATTTGGATGAAGCAGAAACACTTGGATGAAGGACTGGGACAAAGGTCTGGGATGAAGCAGGAGGAGAAGGTACTGAGATGGAACAATGGGACTAAAGAGGAAGGACAGGGATGAAAGATGAAGGACTGGGAGAAAGGAGAAGGACTTGGATGAACAAGGAGAGGGATGAATGAGAAAAACAAAGATTAAGGACAAAGACTATGATATGCGACAAGGACTAAGGGCCAGGAGAAAAGACTAAGATGAAGGCTTGGAAGAAGTACTGGGATGAAGTAGAAGGATTGAGAAAAGAAGAAGGACCAGAAAGAAATGTAATGGACAGAAATAAAGGATAAATCAGAAGGGCTGAGACAAAGGTCAGGGATGCACGGCTGGGACAAAAGATAAAGCAAAGGACTGCAACAAAGAATGAGGATGAAGCAGAAGGCCTGACATGAAGGGCTGAGATGCAAGAGAAGGTCAAAGGACTAGGTTAAAGAAGGATGAAGGAACTGAGATGAAGGAGAAGGTTGAGGGTCTGGTACAAAAGTGAATTATAAAGGAGATGAGATAAAGGGAAAATACTTGGATGAAGGAATGGGATTGGGATGAAGGACAAAGTTGAAGTATTGGGATGAAGGATGGAGATGAAGGACTGGGTTTGAAGACCAGGCTAAGGTAGAAAGATTGGTTTGAAGGAGTAGGCAAACGGAGAAACATTGGGGCAATTGGGGATGAAGGACTAATACTAGGAAGAAAGAGAAAGAATGGGAAGAGGGAAAATGATGGAGCACTGGATCAAAGGAGGAAGGACTGAGAAAATTGAGGAAGCACAGGGATGATGAAGATTTAAGGATGAATGACTTGGACAAATTTGAAGGTCAACAACCTGGACAAAGTAGAAGGACTAAGAGCAGAGATGACGGACAAAGGGCAGGGCAAAGAAGGAAGGACTGGTCTGAATGATAAAGGAGGAGGAATTGGATGAAGGTGAAGGATGAGGGAGTAGGGCGAAGGTCAATTATCTGTGATGAAGGACTGAGACAGAAGAGAAGGACTATAACAAATAACTCAGGAGAAGAACAGGGAGGAGGTTGAAGGACCGGTATCAACGAGGAAGGATTGGGAAAATGGGCAAGGGTGAATGATGCAGGCCTAAGACAAAGAACAAGGGCAAACAAGATCAGGAAATACTGGGTGAAAGGTGAAGTAGGAAGGACTAGGATGAAGGAAAAGGATGGGTGACAGGAATAATTCAGAAGGATGAAGAATTGGATGATGCAGATAGAGGAAGGACTGGGATGAATCAGAAGGACAACAGCCTTAGTTAAAGGGCTGGTTTGAAGCAGAAGGAGGAAGAACTTTGAAAAGGGATATGCTCTGGGATGATGGAGAAGCTCTAGGGCAAAGGTGAAGGACAGGACTAATGAACAAAATGAAAGTGAAGGACTAGAATGATGAAGTCTGACAAGGACTAGTAAAAATGTCTAGGTTGAAGGACAAAGGTGAAGACAAAGGCCAACCATCAGAGACAACCAGTAAAGACAAGATCAAAGGACTAAGCAGAAGGACTAGGAGGAAAGACTGGGGACAATGATTAGGACAGGGGACACAGGAGAAGGACTGGGCCAAAGAAGTAGAACTGGGATGAAGAAGATGGACTGAGGCAGAGGAGGAGGACTGGGTAGAAGAAGGAGGAATGAGATGTAGCACAAGAGTAGGACTGAGACAAAGAATAAAAAAGGAGGGCTGGGATGTTGGAAAAGGACTATGCTGAAGACAAGGTTTAAGGACAATGTCTAGGCTTTAGAACAATGTGCAGGATGCAGCACACTGACTAGGATGAAGAACACAGACTAAGGACTAGGACTAAGTAATAGGACTAAGGAATAAGGGCAAGGGTTAAGGACTAAGTACTAGGACTAAGAACTAAGTAAAATGACTAAGGGCAAATACTAGGGATATGGGCAGGCAATGAGGAGAAGGACCGAGGACACAGACTGAGGATAAAGGACTTGGATGGTGGACTGGGCCCAAGGAGAAGGACTAGGATGAAGGGTGAAGGAAGACTGGGATGAGCGATGAAGGAAGACTGGGATGAACGATGAAGGAGAAGGACTTTGATGAAAGATTGAGGTGAAGAACTGGGATAAACGAGAAGGTCAGGGCCAAAGGAGAAGGACATAGGACTGAGACAAAAGAGAAGGGTGTAGGACTGGGATGAATAATTACGATGAAGGAGTGGTTTTATGAAGGATGAAGGATACAGGACTGGGACAAAATAGAAGGTCAAAGAACTGGGCCCAACGAGAAGGATGAAGGACTTGAATGACATGAAAAGGAACTATCTTGAGTGGTAACGAAAACTAAGCCGGTGGGGGGAAGACTACCAAGTTGTTCACTCAATCAGGAAACAATACAGAGATTTTGGACTGCATTAAGAAATTTCTGTCTAGGGAGTGAGCATGGGAAGAATTAGATAGTGCTACACTTGCCAATGACTTCCAAGCATTTTGGTCTTTGGTGGCACAGGATATGAAGAAATGTACTCCAAATGTAGGATACACACACACAGAACATCTTGAAAAATAATGTCCATGCCCGTAAAGATCAAAAGTAGGCAGGGGAGGCATGGGCCAAGTGGCAGCTACTATGCATAAAGGTAATGAAAGTATGGTTGCAGTTAATGAGCTGTTTAGAGTGTGCCCCTTCACTCAGCACCTATAGTTAAAGCAGCAGGGAAGGCCCGAGTCACAGACCCCATTCCTTTGGCTCTCTTTCAATTAGAGCCAATTGTAGAAGTCACATTTCTTTTTACTTGGATCAATTCAATTATCAAGAAAAGGGCTGTTCCATCTTCTTGGAAACATTCTGGGAGAAGATTAACTTGGCAAAGTGTAGGCCCATTTCCTTTTCGGATATTACTAGTAAGGTCTTTGCCAAAATCCCTAAAGACAACATTCAAGCTTTGGAAAGGTCAGGTGCTTTTTTATTGACCATTCAGGGGGGTTCACCATTGGTGGGGGCACCATTGATAAAGGTTGTTGACGAATGCTGTTAATAATCATATATCTTAACCTCCAGAATGGGTGTCAATATATGGGGTTTGTGGATTTTAAAGCACCCCTTGAATCGGTGGATAGGAGCTCCTTATGAGAGTCTCTAAGAAGCGAAGTTGAGCTCAGCAATGATTGGTCAGCTGTAGGCATGCCCTGCTGGCACCATGGAAAAAGTGAGAATGGGGCCCAGTGTTGTGAGCTATTTGAGGAATTTTTAATATATAGGGGAATTAGGCAGGAATGGATGTGGTATCAGCCCTAGGCTTTTTAATCTGATTATACATTAGGTATATAATGGCTAAAGGGCAGAGGTGGGGAGCCCCCATAATTGGAAGTATGTGTATCCCTATTCTTTAATGTATGGATGACGTAGTGATTCTCTCTCAGAGCAAAACGAGCTAGCTTGAGGCAGCTCTTACAGGGCATTGAAGATTACTGTTGGTATTAACACCATACTATCTATGGTCCCAAAGTAAGGTCATCGTTGTAGGGAAGCAAAATTGTTTGAGATCTATGATTTCATTTGGTTGTCCTGGTCTTGAACAGCTGCAATGGGTTGACTACCTGGGCTTAAGATTCTCAAACAATGGGTTCCGAAAAGCCCAGGTGACCAGCTGACCAAATCACTCTTAGCTTTAAGCAGACTGCGGGAGAGAGCACCTGCTGCAGGCATCAGTTTAGGGTGGTGGTATTTGGTTAAGCCATCCCTGGAGGACCAACGCAGTAGCAGGGGCATTATATGGGAGGACAATTTGGATATTGCCCATTGCTTGACTTTTCCAGCAGGCTTAGAATGTTTTTCTAACAACCTCAGTCAAGATCCCTTAGGCAAGCTCCTCAATATCAACATATGAGGAGATGTTATTATGGTGAGAATTGCAGATAATGGTCAACCTTCATGGTGAATCACGAGTCATGGTGTCTGTATGGCTATGTGGCAGTCAGCAAAAGATGTCCCAATATTGTGACTGCCCAATACTTATGATGAATGAACTAGTTACTTAGAAGGATTATTCAGTTTGCGCCAGCTTTCATTCTTGAATAATTAACTTTAAGTCTTAAGGGTGATACAGGTTTATTTAATACAATAATGTTTTACCATGTTCTTGTGCCATTCTGTAATAAGTAAATTAAAAAAAGTATGTCTCATTTGTCATCACTTCATTGGTTATAGTAACGGCTACGTGTGTTTCTCCACCGATGTTTCAGTGGGTCACCAGGAAGTTTTAAACAATCGTAATTTAAATAATCTAAGAAAAAATTAGATAAATGAACAAAAATGAAGTGTGAAATACAATTAAAATTTGTTAATTGTAAATAAGAGTATTAGATTCTCCAAATTAAAGTGACTCACCCTTATTGCTTGTTTGATTTAGTTATAATTTTTACTGAATTAGCAGTCTTTCAGAGTCTCCTTATATTATTGATGTTACAGGATGTGCTATCGTTTTGTCAGATACATGTTTCCTTGTGTTACTCGAGTTAATCTGTAAATGTTAAAGATACTTTGTTGTAACACATATCCTAGTAGTTCTGCATAGGTTGATGCTAAAGATGCATTGCATTATTTAATACATTTTCAATTTTCAAATTGATATTTTCATTTATTTACATGATTCATGGATCTCTAGGATGCAGTTGTGCTTGTTAACTGGACACGCTTATACGCGTGAAGGATTTGCATTTCAAAATGGCCACCTATTTGTTTATCCACACAATGATATCATCACACTGTTTTGTGCGATTATGTCATCGTGCCAAATCTTAGCACGGCCATCTTGACTGCAGCAATCTTTATTGTTGTTTAAAAACACCTTGTTCGAAATTGGTGTTTTTGTTGCGCATTGGATGACTAGTGTTATGGATCTACTCAGATTGATGCAAATTCCCTTATGGGAGTGAGAATAACACATTTTCAAAATACAGATGAAGTGACCTGTATAAAAACTCAATATTTTGTTGGCTTTTAGGAGTGAGATTTACATATTTCTGAATGGAAGCAAATGATATAGCATTTAAACATAAGTCTCGAGATTGAGGTAAAATAAAGAAAAAAACGAATAATAAACATAAACAATACTTTTTCACAGTGTTCAATGTATACATATATGAGGGGCACTATAAAGGCCAGTACCTAAATGACGTCTTTTTGTTTGTGGGACCTCAATGGAAACTACTCCCGACCTTTTGTTTCTTTGCCTAAATCATGTCACACTTGGGCATAACTGGTTGATGCCCCTCTTTGGGTAACTGGTATAAGCCATCTCTAGAAAGCCCTCCCATGCACTACAAGTACAGCGAGACAGGTGTTTCTTTCAGTTCTTATGCAAGTTTGAGCACCCGGGAAATGGCGGGTGGTATCGTATAGGAGCATTTCAATTCTAATCGACCTAGACTTTAGGTACATCCAAAAAAAGAGTGACTTGGAAGGAGGGGTGGGGGGCGATTAGAATGTTCTTGGTTATTTTAAGATGCTAGATGATTTAAGAAGGTGTTCTTTCTATTTTATTTGTACATTTTTATATTGTATATAATTCTAATGTAGAAAGTTAACGTTTGCAATAGAACTTAAATATTGATAGTTACATTTTACTTGACTTGACAAAGGAGAAGAACGAAGGACAGGGACGACGGCAAAGGATGTGAATAAAGAAGGAAGGACTGGGAAGAAGGACAAAGGCCAAGGAATTGGGCAAAGGAGGAGAAGAAAGGATGAAGGACAATTATGAAGAAGAAAGACTGGGGCAAAGGACTGTGATGAAGGACTGGGAGGAAGGAGAATACATGGAATGAAGGAGAAGGACTGACTTGAATGAGAATGATAATGGACAGAGTTAAATGACAGACAGCTGGGAAGAAGGAAGAAGGTCTGGGATGAAGGGGGAAGATCTAGGACAAAGGAAACAGGTGGTCGGGTGAAGCATGAAGGAAGAAAAACTGCGATGTAGGACTGAAACAAAAGAAGATGGAGAAAGACTACGAGAAAGAAGAACAAGGATGGAATGGATGAAGGATAGGGATGGATGACTGGAACAAAGAAAAAGGATGAAGGACTGGGATGAAGCAGAAAGGTGATGGACTTGGGTGAATGATTGGGATGGAGCAGAAGGAGGAAGGAGTGGAACAAAAGACTAGGATAAAGGAGGAATAACTGGGACTAAGGAGAAAGGAATGGGATAAAGGAGAAGCACTGGGATGATGGAGAAGGACTAGGATGAAGAGGAAGGACCAAATTAATGACCAGGATAAAGGGTGATGACTAGAATGAAGGTGAATGACTAGGACAAAGGACTATTATAAAGAAAAATAACTAGGGTGAAGGACAAGGCATAAGGACACGGACAAAGGACTAGGAGGGATGTCTGGACAAAGGAGAAGAACAGGGATGAAGAGCAAAGAAGAAGTACTAGGTTGAAGAAGAAGTACTGGAATGAAGATAAAGGACTGCAACAATGAATGAAGAAGTACTGGGATGAAGGAGAAGGACTGAGATGGAAGAACTTGGACAAAGGCAAGGGACTAGGACTAATGATTAAGGACTACAGACTATGACTAATAACTAAGGACTAGGATAAGGATTAAGGATACAGACTGCATGTACTAGGGACACGAACAAAGACTATGCACAAGTCCTATGGACAGGAACCAAGGACAAAGTACTGAGATGGAGAAGGCCTGATCTATCCCCATGAAAAGGGAGAATGACTGTGCATGCTATCTGCGTTGTGGTCACAATCATCCCCTGAAGGATGTGCAGGAGAGTTCCATAAGCCTGGGGTCCACCGTGGAAGTGCATTCTTTACAATCAGTTCAAGTCCCATTCAGAAAGTAAGGTCAAACAAGCGGAAAATGCCTGCACATCGAGGCTGCAATCAATATACATTCAGCACACTTAAATTTGGATTATTTTCCTGAGAATTTCTCCATGGTGAAATGTCCTGCTGACGAAATGCTTCTGGTTCCTAATGCATAGTAAGTGGCATGGTACAAACCCATCAATTGCTTTTCATGTCATTAATGGCTAAACAGTTTGGCATCCGGCAGCCCAATGCAAAACTAGACATTCATGTGAAATACTGCTCCTAAAGTGTCACACAGTGCTTTGCATTGTTGGTGTTGAGTTTAGAATGATACACTTCCTACCTTTCTGTGCATCATCTTGGAGCACACTACCAGCCAAATTGCTCCACATGTGTGAATCACACATCTCCATTGTCCTTTAAGCGAAGTCAAATCAAACACTCCCAAATTCAGAATAACATGTTTGGGACCAAATACATCCAATTTCTGGTGGGTGTCAGATCCCGTCTAGCAAAGTTGATAGGTAGTCAGGCCACAAACCAGTGGCGGCTCATTATTGAGAGTGTGTGGGGGTGGAGTCCCTCCTTTAATTCTCTCCCTTCAATAACGAGCCACCACTGTATTTGCTGTTTGCCTGCAGTACATGCCAGCAGCCAGCATGAGGAGCAATGCCCTCCAACTGGTTTCTGACTGTGCATGTGGGGTTGGAAGGGCGCTTTTTCGGAGCAGCCCCCGGCCCAGCTCCACAAGCATAAATCAGGAGACCGTGGAGATATGCAAAATCACATCATAGTGGGGCGAGGCCTTTCCTCGCCCCACCGTGTACATTGCATTGGGAGTCCCAATGCAATGAACACGGTGGGGAGAGGCCTTGGGAGTCATGGCCCGCTCTCTATCCTGGCCTGTCGTTCGGTTGGGTGGGGTTAGGAGCTGCTGATCCAACCCCAGCATGTGAGGGGCAATGATAGCCTGCGGGGCCACCCCAGCACGAGGCAGCTTCTGGAACCTTCTAGTCGACTCGACTGAAGACGAGACGCCTGAAGCTTAGTAACTTTGACCCGTGGCTGCTGCAGGTAAGTCTTTCTTTTGGGTTTCGTTTTGGCCTACTCCAGCTCCAGGGTCCATGCCCTCTCTGAGTTATATGGGCTCCCCCGGGCTTGGGAAGCCCAGGAATTTATAGACTTAAAATGAAATCATGGCATTTATGATTACTATGATTTTGTTCATTTTACGTTTCCAAATTCTGGGTTCCCCTGGCCCGGGGGAGCCCATATAACCTGTGGAGAGGGCTGCCTATTATGAATATACTCCATCCAATGGAGTATAGTCATAATTGGCATGAATTTCGTTTTAAGAGTCCTGGGCGTCCCTGGCCCAGGGGAACGCAGGCAGCTTAAAACGACATTCGTGCCAATTATAACGTTTGTTTCCTGCTGGTTGGCCCCAGTCCAGTGGGCCCACCTGCAACCAGGCCTGCCATCAGTCAACATAGTTTCGTTTTTTCTGTTCCCTGATTCCAGGGATTCAGGGAACGAAAACAAAACTTAAGAAAATGCTGATGGCAGGCCATGCCGTTTGCCCAGCTCTTCCGGCCACATAGACATCCCCCCACCTGCTCATTAATCAGCAATGGTGGTGATGGGGGGGTACGAGTGGCAGTGTTTTGGCTCTCATTGTTTGATTTCAAGGTCTACAGAGCTTACAGTTATACTGTTGACCTTAAAATCAAACAATGTGAGCCATTAATGCCTTATATAGTTTACTTACAAAAAACACAAATTGCATAAAAAAGCCACAAATTGCATAATAAAGCCCTTATAACGACATGCAAAGCCAAAAGAATATAATTGTGGCTTTAAGGACTGGCTGTACATGTTGCTATAAGGACTGGCTTTAATTTTCACATCCTGAATGGTCCCAGAATGCAAGATAATGCCAACCTGAATAATCTGGTTAAGCTCACTGTACTTTCGGTGATTTAAGACGTGTATTAAAATAGGTTTTCTGATAAACAAAGATAGATATGCAGATTCTTTGTCACAAACGTCTTGCTCGTTGTTATTCATGATGTTGAAAATATGTGTTTAGTGACTTAAAGTAACTTTATGTTTTTGAATGTCAGGATAGTAGACATCACAGATAAAAACAAATCTCTAAATGGGCACTTTGTGTTGCTCACTTTCACACATTTGCAAGGTAACTGGTGCTTTGCGAGCTCCTTGAGTTGCAAATGTTCTATTATGCATATAAAAAGATCTACCACTAAAAAAAGAAATGTATTTGCAACCTGAGCACTCTAACAACCCGCAGAGCCACAGACTGTGTGTGTGTGTGTGTGTGTTTGCAGGTGTGTGTGGTATGCATGTGTGTCTAGCTGTGACTGCTAGGCAGACACACATACACACACAGAGGCCGATTCATGGAATAATTAGCGCGGCGCAAGTGGGCAAAAACGTGCGAATCGCAGTGGAATAGCGAAAATCGCAGTGCAAGTGCGAAAATCGCACGAAAAGCAGCGCACGTCGATTCATGGAAGGCCGTGCGCGAGAAAACCAGCGGATGTGCGATAAAAAAGTGCGCGGCGCACGTTGGCGCACGTTGGCGCACAGGCCATCTAACAGCGTGCGCCAGGTCACAGCGAAAATCGCACAGGCCACAGCGAAATTCGCACATAGCGCGGCGCACGCAATAAAAGTAGGCGGAACACGGGCGTAACACTCAGAATGGGGAACAACTTGCCAAAACGTGGGCGTCACGGGGGAAGTACAGGGCACAAGTGCGCGGAACGCCCACACGCTCGCCTACAACACGTATTCATGGAATAGAATAGGGGAAAAAAGCGCACGCTCAAACCAGCGCACAGGCACAAACACGACCGCCACAAGAAAGGAGGCGGTAGCGTCTCTGCGGCTGTAAGAAATGTGCGCCAAAAGGTGCGCCAACAAATAGCACCTATATACTGCCATGATGAATGTTGTTTCACACGCGATCGGGCCTGGGGGAGCGGGCTACGTGTATTACAGGGGTTCGCGGGAAGTTCCACACGCAAATAGCCTGGGCGCGTGAATTTGAGGGGTGCGCGGGAAGTTCCACACGCGAATAGCCTGGGCGCGTGTATTTCAGGGGTGCGCGTGAAGTTCCACACGCGAATAGCCTGGGCGCGTGTATTTCAGGGGTGCGCGGGAAGTTCCACACGCGAATAGCCTGGGCGCGTGAATTTCAGGGGTGTGCGGGAAGTTCCACACGCGAATAGCCTGGGCGCGTGTATTTCAGGGGTGCGCGGGAAGTTCCACACGCGAATAGCCTGGGCGCGTGTATTTCAGGGGTGCGCGGGGAGTTCCACACGCGAATAGCCTGGGCGCGTGTATTTCAGGGGTGCGCGGGAAGTTCCACACGCGAATAGCCTGGGCGCGTGTATTTCAGGGGTGCGCGGGGACTTCCACACGCGAATAGCCTGGGCGCGTGTATTTCAGGGGTGCGCGGGAAGTTTTACACGCGAATAGCCTGGGCGCGTGTATTTCAGGGGTGCGCGGGAAGTTTTACACGCGAATAGCCTGGGCGCGTGTATTTCAGGGGTGCGCGTGAAGTTCCACACGTGAATAGCCTGGGCGCGTGTATTTCAGGGGTGCGCGGGAAGTTCCACACGCGAATAGCCTGGGCGCGTGAATTTGAGGGGTGCGCGGGAAGTTCCACACGCGAATAGCCTGGGCGCGTGTATTTCAGGGGTGCGCGGGAAGTTCCACACGCGAATAGCCTGGGCGCGTGTATTTCAGGGGTGCGCGGGGAGTTCCACACGCGAATAGCCTGGGTGCGTGTATTTCAGGGGTGCGCGGGAAGTTCCACACGCGAATAGCCTGGGCGCGTGTATTTCAGGGGTGCGCGGGGACTTCCACACGCGAATAGCCTGGGCGCGTGTATTTCAGGGGTGCGCGGGAAGTTTTACACGCGAATAGCCTGGGCGCGTGTATCTCAGGGGTGCGCGGGAAGTTTTACACGCGAATAGCCTGGGCGCGTGTATTTCAGGGGTGCGCGGGAAGTTTTACACGCGATTTCTGCACGGTACGTGTATTTCAGGGGTGCCGGGGAGTCCCACATGTGATTTGACAGTGTGGGTCCTCCCAGGTGTACCCTGTACACCCTCCACGGCCCCTGCAGGCAGCCCACACCACAGGGGACTACCCTGCATCCCTGGTCATGTCCCGCAGGCAGCCCACCCAACATGGGCATGCCCCCCAGCAAAGGCACATGTCTCCTTGAACTAATGAACACCAACACATGTCCCCTTGCACCCCCACCCCCAGCACTGTGGGGCACCTGCCAGCAGGCCCCCACCCATGTCCAACTCATGTCCCCCACCACCCCCACCCCCCAGCACTGTGGGGCACCTGCCAGTAGGCCCCCACCCATGTCCAACTCATGTCTCCCACCACCCCCACCCCCCAGCCACCAGGGGCACCCTCCACCAGGCCCCCACTCATGTCACCCACCACCCCCACCCCCCAGCCACCAGGGTCACCCTCCACCAGGGCCCCACTCATGTCTCCCACCACCCCCACACCCCAGCAGTGCAGGGGCAGCCTCCACCAGGCCCCCACTCATGTCTCCCACCACCCCCACACCCCAGCAGTGCAGGGGCAGCCTCCACCAGGCCCCCACTCATGTCACCCACCACCCCCACCCCCCACCATCCAGGGGCAACCTCCACCAGGCCCCCACTCATGTCTCCCACCACCCCCACCCCCCAGCAGTGCAGGGGCAACCTCCACCAGGCCCCCACTCATGTCCCCTATCACCCACACCCCCCACCATCCAGGGGCAACCTCCACCAGGCCCCCACTCATGTCTCCCACCACCCCCACCCCCCAGCAGTGCAGGGGCAACCTCCACCAGGCCCCCACTCATGTCCCCTATCACCCCCACCCCCCACCATCCAGGGGCAACCTGCACCAGGCCCCCACTCATGTCTCCCACCACCCCCACCCCCCAGCAGTGCAGGGGCAACCTCCACCAGGCCCCCACTCATGTCCCCTATCACCCCCACCCCCCACCATCCAGGGGCAACCTCCACCAGGCCCCCACTCATGTCTCCCACCACCCCCACCCCCCAGCAGTGCAGGGGCAACCTCCACCAGGCCCCCACTCATGTCCCCTATCACCCCCACCCCCCACCATCCAGGGGCAACCTCCACCAGGCCCCCACTCATGTCTCCCACCACCCCCACCCCCCAGCAGTGCAGGGGCAACCTCCACCAGGCCCCCACTCATGTCCCCTATCACCCCCACCCCCCACCATCCAGGGGCAACCTCCACCAGGCCCCCACTCATGTCCCCTATCACCCCCACCACCCACCATCCAGGGGCAACCTCCACCAGGCCCCCACTCATGTCTCCCACCACCCCCACCCCCCAGCAGTGCAGGGGCAACCTCCACCAGGCCTCCACTCATGTCCCCTATCACCCCCACCCCCCACCATCCAGGGGCACCCTCCACCAGGCCCCCACTCATGTCCCCTATCACCCCCACCCCCCACCATCCAGGGGCAGCCTCCACCAGGCCCCCACTCATGTCTCCCACCACCCCCAACCCCACCATCCAGGGGCACCCTCCACCAGGCCCCCACCCATGTCTCCCACCACCCCCACCCCCCAGCAGTGCAGGGTCAGCCTCCACCAGGCCCCCACTCATGTCTACCACCACCCCCACCCCCCAGCAGTGCAGGGGCAACCTCCACCAGGCCCCCACTCATGTCCCCTATCACCCCCACCCCCCACCATCCAGGGGCAACCTCCACCAGGCCCCCACTCATGTCTCCCACCACCCCCACCCCCCAGCAGTGCAGGGGCAACCTCCACCAGGCCCCCACTCATGTCCCCTATCACCCCCACCCCCCACCATCCAGGGGCAACCTCCACCAGGCACCCACACATGTCCCCCTGGCCCCAGGTCCTGACGATACACAATCATGGCAGTAATGGGCAGCATACCCAGCACAAACACCCAGGCAAGGATAGCATCCACCCACATAGTGAATGCAATTACATGATACAACCCCAATGGTAACAATGTAAATGGACACATGCCCGACACACACACATACACAATGGGTGCAAGTGAATGTCAAAACACATATCATGACATGTATGAAACCAATGAGAAAATAACACAAGTGAAAGTAAAAATAAAAAATGTATTATAGATTCAAAATAAGTAAACAAATCAAACATACAACTATGTGGATAAGCAAATTAATGGTCCATGTCCGAGAACAAAAGTCATAATCAAAAAAACAAAGGAATAAAAAAAATATGTCGTCCAAAGCAATATCATGTAGTATGAAAAAAAAGGAAAAACCATTTCCTCATGGTGAACACAATAAGAAATGAAAAAGAAGTATCTACAAAAAGCAAACTATATACAGGAATGTTCCAGGGTCCATGAGCCCAACACCATAAATGAAACCTACTACTACCTAATCTAAAAAATATATACAAAAAAGTGGCCATTGTCCGAGCGGTCCAAAATAATAAAACAAAATAAAGGAAACCTAACACTAACTAACTAAATAACTATATACAAAGGCAGCGGGCAAGTCCTGCGGCTCACTTGTTGATGTTGCTGGCCAGGGCATCATCGAACTCCATGTCGATGTCCTGGAGGCGGGACTCTGTCCTGGCCCCGAGGTCTCGCAGGGATAACCCCATGTTCAGCTCAAACTCCCTGCGAGCTTCCTCGAGGCACTCAGCCCGCCTCAATGCCCGACGCATGGAGAACTCCGCCCTGACCATGGCGAGCCGCTCCTCTTCCGCCCGCTGCCGCTCCGCACCTATCCGCTGGACCAACTCCTCCCACACGGAAGACACCACCATCCCAGGGTTGCCCTGCCCTCCGGCCGATGGCTGCCCCTCTGATCTTGATTGCCCCGAGCCATTATGCCTCCCACGTCGAGCCCGCTGCTGCCTCCGACGCCACTGCCTCTGCCAGCACGACGGCATCCAGGCTGATGGAAACCACCGACGCCGTCGTGCACGTGCCCTGCCTGATGATGCTGTCACATCTTCCATCTGCTGGGGTCCAGTTGCAGTGTTGTCCACCCCTGCTGGACCTCCGACTCCCAACTGTGGCAGGGATGGGATCCCCACCGAGCTGGCTGCATTGGTCGGGGCAGGTCCAAAGGGGGCCCTGGTGGCATCTGGCCCGGAAGACGGCAAGGAGAACGACTGGTGTATAGCCTGCACAGAGGAGGAGAGGGCCGCCACATTGGCCAACACATGCAGGAAACCCCCGAACATGGCCGATCCCAATTGGGCCACGTCGGCACGGTGCACTTCGTGATGACGTGCGTGCTCCTCCCGGAAAGCACGCACGGCATCACGAATCACAGCCGTGCGCATCGCGACCCCAATCAGGACCTTCTCCACACGGCCAGGGGTTCCCACATCCGCAGGTGGAGGGGAGTCAGGTGACATGGACATCCCCACTACCTGCGGACGGGCCTGGAACGGGGCATCCCTGCTGGTGCATGGTGGTGCACTCACAGGGTCAGGGACAGTGACATGCACAGGCCCCTCCACGGTGACCTGTGTTGCCTCCTGCCCCTGGCCCTGGACTGCACCACTTGCACCAGCAGGGATGCCCCCACCAGGCCCCATGTGTGCCCCAGTGGCGGCCTCTTCCTCCTCTGTGCAAACCACCAACCTGGATGGCTCCTCACCGTCTCCCGCCATAGCAGGCCCCTGTGGGGGCTCACCCACCCCTTCCGCTGCAGCCGTGGGTGCATCCCCGCCACCTTGCTCCACAGCGCCGTCTCCGCCCTCTTCTTCACTAGCTGCTGCGTAGAGGGAGACAAAGAACACAAGCATCAGGGTACTGCACAATGGTCCCCTAGACAGGAAGCAATAGCAGATGAGCACCACTGTCAAAGTACACTTCCATCATGTCCCTCCACAACACATGGGTCAGTCCAGGCAAAACACACACAGTAACAGGCATGCTGCATGCCATGGATATTTCCATGCATGTCCAATGGACTCTTGAAACATTCAATGATATGCAACTCACATGCATCATGGCTCATGCATATCACATGCACACACTTCACCTCAGTCACATCCATCTGGCCCCAAACACAACAAACACAGCCAAAACAAGGGTAAGTTGGCTGCTTCACTGAATCTGTGCATTGTCACACACATGTGTCATGCATCCATGGCATGCACAAGTCACAGACACGCAGGTCAGGCACACAGACATGGCTACCATATATGTACCTGGCATCAGCACCCATCCCTCACCCCCACCCATGTCCAGGTACAGAGACTGGCATGCTCTCATGTTCTAAATCTGCATAGGGCTCCCCATGCCGCATTTGGACACATGCAACAACCACGTGGGTCACACATCACTGGTCGCACATGCATTACCATGATGTCCCTGCACACATACATGCATACATGGCCTATGGCACACATACAGGCAAGTATCATAGAACCAGCACACCGCAACATGCCCTGTCTCACACAGTAATGCTTGGACACTTACCGCTCAACTCCAGACGGGCCTCCCTCTCAAGGATCTGGGCGTGGAGCGCTGGGCGTACGCGTTCCAGGACCCTCTTCTGGATGGAACTCATGTGGCCCCGGCCCCCCTCCACGAGGCGCCGGGCCTTCACAAGGGTCCTGGACCTCAAGTCCTCCCAGCGCTTCTTGATCTTCTGGACGTTGCGGGTTGCCACCCCCTCCGCGTTGATGGCAACCACACAGTCGGCCCAGATCCTCTCCCGTCCTTCCTTGCTGGCGCGGGACGATCCAAAGAGGGCATCATACTGCCCCAGGACATGCTCCACCAGGACACCAACTTCGGTGGCAGTGAAGCTGGTGCCCCTCTGCCCCTCTGGCCTGGGGTTGCCACTGGTGCCAGATGTGGAAGTGCCCGACATGGCAACCCCAGAGGCAGGTGTGGGTGGGCAACTGGGTCTTGGGGCTGGGCTGTGGAGCGATGTAATCCCAGTTGGGAGTCTTCAGTTCCAGCAGGGGTGGACACAGCAACTGGACCCCTGCAGATGGCTGATGTGCAGGCACCAAATGGCAGGGCACGGTGGCAGCAGGCAGGCAGGCAGGCAGGCAGCAGCAGATGGCACGTGGGAGGCTGCTCGGGGCACTGGGGGGCAGTAACTCGGCCTTCTGGGCAGGAGCGTGGTCTGCCGTGTGTTTTCGGGTGGCCAGCTTGATACGGAGTGATTTGGCACGTGAAAATCCTGCACGTCAGCGTGAAATCCGAGGAAAGGCCCTTAGCGCGTAAGCGCGTCAGCACGCATACGCGATTCTATTGGACCAGAGTCCCTCAGCGCATAAGCGCGTCTGTGACGTGACCCGCACGGGTGTTCCCCACTCAGCACGTGATGACGGAGCACACGTGAAAATACTGCACGTCCGAGTGTCATCGCGTGTAATTGGACAAAAGTGCGCTTACACGCGATTGGCCTATGTACGTGTATTTCAGGGGTGCGCGGGCACTTACACACGCAAGTACGTCAGCGCACCTGTATCCCGTGGTGCGTGGGAATTTCCACACGCTATTGGACTGGGAACTAGATTCAAGGGGTGCGCGGGTCACACGCTCGCCTAGTACACGCGCAAAGCATTAATTTGCGCACTTATCAAATGACAAGCCAGATGCCAGGATGAACATACCGTTCCTAGCAGCAGTGGCAGTGGGCTACCAAAGGAGGAGGAGGAGGAGAGTCAGGGCCAGAATATTCACACCCAGAACCAGCCTGTTCGGGATGCCTGATGACCAGGTGTATGGAAGGTACAGGTTTCCACCACACATAATACTGGACCTGGTGAGTGAGTGGGAGGATGACCTCACATCACCCACCCTGTGCTCCCAAGCACTCAGCCCCTGGAGAAGGTCCTCAATGTACTGCACTTCTTAGCCACTGGATCATTTCAGCGGACAAGTGCCATAGTGGGTGGGGTGTCACAAGCCACCCAGTCACGCTGCCTACACCAGGTCTTGGACATCATCACTGCACGCCCATCAGTCCGCAGGCACATATACCTGCCCAGAACACCTGCAGAAAGGCATGCTGCGGCCCAGGATTTTTACGGTGTGGCACGATTCCCCAAAGTGCTAGGTGCCATCGACTGCACCCATGTGGCTCTACGTCCCCCCAGGGCATCTGAGCACATCTATAGGAACCGCAAGCACTGGCATTCCATCAACGTGCAGGTAGTATGTAATGCCAAGGGAATCATCACCTCAGTATATGCCAACTATCCCGGGTCCACCCACGACAGCTTCATTTACCGAATGTCCACCCTATTCCGGGACATAGATGCTGGGCGGCATGGCGATACATGGCTGCTTGGTGAGTATGTATGCCACTGCACATGCATGCATGTTGGATACTGAGCAAGGTCACAACCCCACCAATGATACCAATCACCACCTCCACAGGGGACAGTGCCTACCCTCTCAGCCCCCACATGATGACGCCAATTCGGAATCCCACCACGCCACCCCAGGTAAGATATAACACAGCCCACATTACAACCCGGGGCATAGTGGAGCGCACATTCGGAGTGCTAAAGTCACGCTTTCGCTCCCTTGACCGTTCTGGCGGGCAGCTGTTATACGCTCCCCCAGTAGTGTGCAGGATCATAGTGGCAGCATGTGTCCTGCACAACGTTGCAACACGCTGTGGCCTGCCCGTGGACATGGTGGTGGCCCCACATCCCCAACCACATGCACAGCCGCTGCGCATGGGAGGGGAAAGGGCACGGGGGGAGGCAGCCCGTACACAGCTAGTGGCTAATTACTTCACATAGTATTCACTCCCCTGTGGAGTGCACACTGGCCTGGCACATTCCATCTGACAGTCAATGATGACTCAACCTGACACTGATCCTGAATGTCTGGAGATTCAACCGTGAAAAGCATATCAGCCTGAGATTGTTCACCTGGAAGTGTTACAATGTGTGCATCCCTACCCACACACAACACCAATGCAGTTTTGTGAAGAAACACATTCAAGCAGCCAAAATGAATACCCACTTGCTAAATGCAACAAGAGGACAGTGCCATGTCACCCAACCCATCCCCAGCACCGCCACACAACACACCGTGCCATGTCATGCTATGTGCAGGTAAACAAAGTAATCCCCACAACATGACAAGTGTTGCAATGTACAGTGTCCCCAATTGAAACTTCCTACACCTGAAATGCTCACTGTAATGCAGGACCAACAACAAACTTGAGCAGGTACTACCATTAACATGACTTCAGTAATGTAATAAATCAGTTGTCTCACCACCTGGATATGCCTGCACTCCCACCACTTCCAACTGAACAGTGTTGGTGCCATGTAGAGTTGTAGGTGCACTGCTGCCAACAAGGACCCCATCTCCAGACTAGAGGGCCTTGTGTAGACATAAGGAAGGGACCTGCAAATTGGGAGGCAGACACAGTTGATGAGTTACACATCAATGCAACATGCAGTGTACAACACAACAGCAATATGCACTAGGAATGTATACACAGTATTGACTAGACTACCCACACATGTAGTGGGAGTCCAATGTCACCATGTACTTCAATGTCACTTGGGCACACCCTTTGCAAGCCCATGGAAACGGGAAGCAGGAGGGGTGTGTGTGACTCAAACCCAGGCATCTGAACCTAATACATGACAAGCCTGCATGTGCCCAGCCACAATGCAGCGTATGCCCACAGGAACCACGGAAGCCAACAAATTGTCCCAAAAAAATTGGGAAAAATATAAAAATAAATATAAAAATAAAAATGAAAATAAAAAAAAATCAAAAATGGCCATTAAAGGGCCCGGAGGGGTTGGGGAGGCCACCCAGGAGGTCCGAGGTCAGGGTGCACACCAGAAACCACCTGTGTGGATCCTGGGAAAAAAAAACACCTCCATGGGCTCATGGCCCACACGGCTACCCTATTGTGGGAGTATCACTGCTGTCGCTATTATCACCCTGTGCAGCTGCATCCGGAGGTGGTTGCACTATGGGAGGCAGCCCACGCAAGGCCCTACTCTGTTCCTCCATGGCTGCAAGCATGCGGGTGTGGTAGGTCTCGTTCTGGAGGATGAGGGTGCGGAGGTCCCCATGCAACAACTCACGGGATGCCCGGACCTCCGCCCTCGTTGCTTGCATCTCAGCTGAGAGCGTACGGGTGAGACGCTCCAGCTGCTGTTCTGTCCTTTGGTGTGTTGAAGCCTCAAGCTCAACTAGAGTCGTCCTGAGTTGATGTAGCTCCTGCCTCAGGGCTTCCCTGTGGCCCTGGGACTCTATGGAGATGGCCTCCTGCAGAGTCGCCAGTGCCGCCCGCCTGTCCCTGTTGGACGCCAACATGTCCTCCCTGTGTGACTGGCAGATGGAGTCGGTTGCCTGCTCTAGTCGCTCCATCAGCCTTTCAGGGGGGACAATGGAAGTGGCCACCCTATCCATGGCCTGAGCCATCATCTCGGATGATGCTGCCTGTTGGGTAGCCATAATGTAAATGGATTGCTCCCATGCGGTATTGCCAGGTGGCGTACGGCCACCACGTCGGCGGGCACCACACCTGTCTGGGGCAAGGCGGACTGGGCCTTGCTGTGCCGGCACTGCCTGAGGCTGCAGGACTGCATTCCCCCTCTGATCTGCTGGCCCAGGAACAGGATCAGATGTCGCGGAGTGTGACCCTGCATCCGTAACCACCAAAGGCCTAGCTGCCAACACTGACATCCCCATTGAGGGTTCTGACCCTGGTGCAGGTGGGTGGGACAGAACAGATTCCCTCCCTGGAACACTCACCTGCGACGGCACGTAGGTCTCATCATCCGAGTCAATAGCTGAGTACAGCTCGGGGGAGGTGCAGCCAGAGACACCCCTTGAGAGCACAACCTGTAGCACTTGTGGGTTTTCACCCACCAGCACACCACGTCCCTCACTGGTGGTTGGTCGGCCCTCGGACCCCTCCTGGCTCTGCACCATCTCCACAACCCCAGCAGTATCAGGTGCGTCTTCCCCTGCAATGACATAAAAACAAAGAAATGGAAACCCGCATTAGCACCATGGCACACAATGAGGGCTGAGAAGCAAGAGAACCAGTACTTGATTGACACATGTCCCACATGACTAAGACCCTCCCATGCATGCACCCTCACTGCGTATGAAGGGCAGGAAAATGGCACACACTCATTACACAAAGATGGAAGATGAACACAATTTCTGCATGCTGCCTGGCAGTGGCATCACACATTGCCCTGTGATTGCCAGGTGACACACACATGCCATCACACAGATGGCATGTGCCATTGCTATTGAGTGTAGATGGAGAGGAGGGCAGCACTTATTCATTCTGTCCAGTTCCCACATGCAATAGCTTTTCTAATTGAAACAGGTCTGCTTTATCACCTGGAGCTGCCAGTCCAATATGGTCCAATTGCACAGGGACATGTGTGAACATATGATATCCAGGTAACAAAGTCACTCCACTTTACCATGGCCATGCATGACATGTGACTAGAGGACTGAGGAATGCCTAGTATAAGTGGTGGAATGCATACAATCTGTCTGATTGAACATAGGAAAATAAGCAACAATGTTGTGGCAAGGTGACACTTCAAGGGCAACTGGGGTGCTGTTGGGCTAGATGTCTACCTTTGGCAGAAGGGATACTGCAATGGCCAATTGCAGCTGTGCAGGATGTATTGCATGAAGCACATGGCTGACACATTCGACACACTCTCACCTGGCACACAAACAGATGCCCTCACACACACACCATGCACATGGATGACACACACATGCATGTGCACTCACCGGACAATGCCTCGTAATCAGGCAGATCTCCCACGCCTTGGATCTGTTCCTCCGTGACGTAGGTCCCAGCGACTGACTCATGTGGAGTGAGTTCCATGTCTTCTACTGGAGACCCACCTCCAGTCACTAGAGTTGCGGCATGACTTGAGGCCAGCTTCTTCTTTGCCCTGCGCTTTAGGTCATTCCAGCGCTTGTAGCAATCATTGGCTGTGCGCCTCACGATTCCAAGGGCACTTACGATGTCCGCAACGGTCTGCCAGTGTGCCTGGCGTTGTGCAGGTGTGGTCTTTGATCCTGCAACAATGACCATCTCGTTATCATGTCCGGACACATACTCGACAAGTGCATTCAGTTCGTCATCCGTGAAGCTGGGCTTCCTCGACGGACCGGACTGTGTAGCCGTGTCTGGGGCATCAGCCTGTGCCGGACGAGCACTCTTCCTCTTCCGCTTGGAAGGTGGTGGTGATCCTGAGTGTCCTGCGCCGCTCTGGACACTAGGGGCAGGAGCCCTGGTGGGCTCTGTATCAGGTGTGTGGGATTGCACACTCAGCATGGGAGTTGGTGCAGGCATTGGCTCAAGTGTAATGGTGTCATGGGGAATGTCAGCAGAATGGACTAGGACGGACACTGTCCTGGCTGGGTGTGTGAGAGCTGGGGTGGATGGAGCCGCAGCTGCCCCTGCAGCCTCTCCGCCCTGCCTACTTGGGGCAGCAGATGACCTTGCTGCCCCAGATCCACGTGGCATGATGGCATCAACGTGCACCAGCGCACGTGTGGTAGCCCTGCTGACCTGGAAGTCAGCCATGGAGTCAGCCAGGTGTGGTGCCACAATGGGCTGGTCCAACAAGGGCTGAGCATGGATGGTGTCAGCCACATCAGCCTCAACGGGAGGGGGGGGGGAACGGGGGATAATGGGTGCCCTTGACTGGTCCTCCGCACATGGGGGGACAGGCTCACCCTGCAAGTTACGACCACGTCCCCTACCGGATCCACCACGGCCACCACTTGTGGCTCTTCCACCTTTGCCACCCTTACGGAATCCTCGCCTCCCAGCCATGGCACTGATATTAATGTGCGTATGGGAGTGGCTGTAGACTATAGTCCTGGGCAATTGGGGGTCAAAGGGGTTGGGTACCAGATGGTAATTGTACCCTAGTGCTCTAGCAAGGCTGATTGTAACCCCTGGGGAAAGATGACGGGTCACGCAACGCACAGGAGGCCCAAAAAAGGGAGATGACGTGCACGCAACCCCTCCTAGACCACGTGTGCAGAAAGAAAAACCTGCACTACGCTGTGGCACCCAGTAACACAAGAATGAACGTATGCGTGTCACACGCAGCCTAGAATGACCTCTGAAGGGGTAGGCTACACACGGGGCAAGCACAGAAGTTAGATACGTGCGTGACTCACCGTCTGCCAGGTAAAAGAGCGTGAAAAATGAGCGCGTTTGGTTGGCAACACCCCCGCCAAAAGAAGATATGTACACTGTCTGAGGAGACAGGACAACAGTAGAAGGGGACACTGTTTGAGGGAACAGGCCCAGGTAAACCAGTACGAGAGAAAAAAGAGAAAAAGCTGTCAGAGGTAACAGGGAGTACGAACTGGAAACGCTGTGAAGTAAATCGCGTGTGAAACGACAAGAAGTACAGAATTCACCCACTCGCTCTCCACGAAAAGCACGTACAAGGAAATGGTGTTCTACACGTACCTTATATACAGGCCCACACGTACAGCGTCACTTACGCGGCGTGTACGTGCTAGGCCCATTTTCACCAATCACACGCTTTGTCACTTCTGCGTGTAGATCCATTTTCACCAATCACACGCTTTGTCACTTCTGCGTGTAGATCCATATTCACCAATCACACGCTTTGTCACTTCTGCGTGTAGGTCCATTTTAACCATTTACACGCTTTGTGACTTCTGCGTGTAGGTCTATTTTCTCCAATCACACGCTTTGACACGCGGACGTGTCACGCAACATTTTCCTGCACGCGCATATGCTGTTGATGGGTTTACGCGCTAAGGGCCTTTCTTCGATTCACACGCAGACGTGTGGGATTTTCACGTGCAAAATCACTCCCTATCAGGCTGTCCACGCGTTCACACACGAAAGACCACGCTCCTGCCCAGGAGGCCAAATTACTGCCCCCCAGAGCCCTGAGCACGCTCCCACCTGCCATCTGCTGCTGCCTGACTGCCTGCTGGCCACGTGCCCTGCCATTTGCTGCCTGCACATCAGCCAGGGGTGCTGTTGCTGTGACCACCCCTGCTGGAACCAAAGGCTCCCGACTGTCACCCCACAGGCCAGCACCAGGACCCAGTTGCCCACCCACTCCTGCCTCTGGGGTTGCCATGTCGGGCACTACGACATCTGGCACCAGTGGCAACCCCAGGCCAAGGAGGCAGAGGGGCACCAGCTTCAGTGCCAGGGAAGTTGTTGTCCTGGTGGAGCATGTCGTGGGGCAGTATGATGCCCTCTTCGGAAGGTTGCGCGCCGATGGACGTCGTGACTGCCATCAACGCGGAGGAGGTGGCAGTCCGCGACTACTAATGTGTCAGGAAGCGCTGGGAGGACTTCAGGTCCAGCACCCTCAACAAGGCCCGGCGCCTCATGATGGCAGCAGATGCTAAGGGGCGGGCGGGGCCACTTGTCGGAAGATCAGATGAGGGTCCTGGAACGCATATCCCCTGCGCTCCACATCCATGTCCTTGAGAAGCAGACCCGTCTGTAGTCGAGCGGTAAGTGTACATGCATACTGATAGTAAGTTGTGCGTGTGGTGGTGTGCCAGGAGTGTGCAGGTTGAACATGTATTTTTATGTGGCCAAGTAGGGGGGGTGTACAGGGCTGTGAGGGTGACACATGCGAGGGGTCTCATGTGTGACACATGGATGGTGCTTGTGTGTGTGGGCTTGCATGGCACAGGATGTGGAGGAATGATTGTCAGGTGTGACATGGATGTCGATGGAGACACTGCGACAGTTGGCGGAGGTGTACACATGCATGCAGGTTTGGTGTTGTGTGTGCATGTGTAGTGTACTCCCTATGTTGCATGTGATGTGTGGATGACCTTTGGCTGCACATGCTGTTGAATGTGAATGGATGGTGCTGGCTGTTGCATCATGGCTGTGGTATGGCTCATGTGTGCAAGTTGAAATGACATGTGTGTTGGGGATTGTGATGCCATGTCTGAGGTTTACCTATGCCACTCATGTATAACTGTCATGTGTGTATGAGTCCATTTTACAGTGCCCTGATGCCTGTGTTTTCACCGTCAACTGATGAAGAGGACGGAGCAGGTGCTGTGGAGCACAGCGGCAGGGGTCGCACCACCAGCCGGAGACGCAAGGGCCAGATCCCCTCCCAAGTTGTGATCTCGTCGGGGAGTGAGGAGTCTGGTGCCGCGTCCCAGGCCGCAGCTGGCAAGGGGAGGTCCAAGAGGCGGAGGTCGGAGTTGGACTCCTCAGCAGCAGAAGAGGCAGCTGGGACCCCACAGGGCCCAACGAGGGAAGATGGCACGGAGTCATCCAGGTTGGTGGGGTGTATGGTGGTGGGTGCCCCTGCACTGCTGGGGGGTGGGGGTGGTGGGAGACATGAGTGGGGGCCTGGTGGTGGGTGCCCCTGGTGGCTGGGGGGTGGGGGTGGTGGGTGACATGAGTGGGGGCCTGGTGGAGGGTGCCCCTGGTGGCTGGGGGTGTGGGGGTGGTGGTAGACATGAGTGGGGCCTGGTGGAGGGTGCCCCTGCACTGCTGGGGGGTGGGGGTGGTGGGAGACATGGGTGGGGGCCTGGTGGAGGCTGCCCCTGCACTGCTGGGGGGTGGGGTGGTGGGAGACATGGGTGCGGGCCTGGTGGTGGGTGCCCCTGGTGGCTGGGGGGTGGGGGTGGTGGGAGACATGAGTGGGGGCCTGGTGGGGGCTGCCCCTGGTGACTGGGGGGGTGGGGGTGATAGGGGACATGAGTGGGGGCCTGGTGGGGGCTGCCCCTGGTGACTGGGGGGGTGGGGGTGATAGGGGACATGAGTGGGGGCCTGGTGGGGGCTGCCCCTGCACTGCTGGGGGGTGGGGGTGGTGGGAGACATGGGTGGGGGCCTGGTGGAGGCTGCCCCTGCACTGCTGGGGGGTGGTGTGGTGGGAGACATGGGTGCGGGCCTGGTGGAGGCTGCCCCTGGTGACTGGGGGGGTGGGGGTGGTGGGAGACATGAGTGTGGGCCTGGTGGAGGCTGCCCCTGTTGACTGGGGGGGTGGGAGTGGTGGGAGACATGGGTGGGGGCCTGGTGGAGGGTGCCCCTGGATGGTGGGGGGTGGGGCTGGTGGGTGACATGAGCAGGTGTGCAGGGTAGTCCCCTGTTTTGTGGGCTGCCTGCAGGGGCCGTGGAGGGTGTACAGGGAACACCTGTGAGGACCCACCCAGCCTAATCGCGTGTGTAACTTCCCACGCACCCCTGTAATACACGTACCAAGCCAAATCGCGTGTGAGAATTCCCGCGCACCCCTGAAATACACGTACCCTGCTGAAGTCGCGTGTAAAACTTCCCGCGCACCCCTGAAATGCATGTGCCCAGACTATTCGCGTGTGGAACTTCCCGCGCACCCCTGAAATACACGCGCCCAGGCTATTCGCGAGTGGAACTTCCCGCGCACCCCTGAAATACACGCGCCCAGGCTATTCGCGAGTGGGACTTCCCGCGCACCCCTGTAATTCACGTTCCCTGGACTATCGCGTGTTGAACTTCCCGCTTACCCCTGTGATACACGTTCCCTGGACTATCGCGTGTTGAACTTCCCGCGCACCCCTGAAATACACGTACCCTGGCACCCTGGCTAATCGCGTGTATAACTTCACGCGTACCCCTGATATGCACGTTACCCGCTTTGCGTTCCTTGTTTGGCAGCCCTGTAAACTGGTCCAGGGTTAGCGCAGCCCTTTGCGATGATTTAGCGATTTTGATGGCTTTTCCTTGCGCGAGGGCGTTCTTGGGGGCGTTACTGGCGCTGCTGCAGGGTCGCTGCGATACTCTGCGCCACGGCTGGTTTGGGAGCCTAAAATCCATGAATACGCTGTGCGCGGAAATCGGTTTTAGCGCACGTGCCTGGCGCAGACAATCGCACGCGGACACTCTGCGCCAGCCGCTTGCGACACTTTTCTGCGAAATTCTAAGAATTACCCTGACAGTGTCTAATGTGACTTGGGAATCTGCAGTGCTTGAATGACCAGCTTGAGCCGATTCTATATTTGGGTCGGGACGGAGAGAATGAAAAAGCGCCAAAGAAGCATTTCTTGAGCCTTTGAATTATATGCATACTCTGTAAAAAGCACACAGACTACTAGTATGGCATACCTATGATTTATATTACACTTCCATTTCTGTAAATCAACAAGTTGTGTAACACGTTTTTCTCTGTTTCTTGGGGTGTCACACTTGCTAATAAAAGCTAAACAATCTTTTTGAGTGCAGACTATACTCAAAAAGACTCTATAGCTATGCAGAGATGTTTCCAGGGAAAGAGACCTTTGCAGAGGATGCATCAGTCGTCTGAGCTGTCTTACAGGCATTGCTTTGTAAACAGTTTAGTTAAGGTAAGAACAACCATAAAAAGCAGTATTAAGGTGCACTCATCTGTTTGCAAATGAGAGAGACCTTTATTCAGTAGAATACTTGACCGCTCTGATTGTGATCGCATTGTTAGAAGTAGATTATTGTAATCAGGCAAGAAAAAGACTGTCATTTGCCTCTTGTCATTTAATGCCAGAATATGATATCAAATGTGATTTGACATTTTCCTCTTTTCAACTACCTAGAGATCTGCACTGAAGCTGCCTCATCAGGGTCTTTGCTGAGATCAAGGGAATTCAATCAAGCCAGGGGAAGACATGCATGCAGATACTGACACCGCCCTGAAGAGTACTTGTCTTTAGTTGGGTAGTCAAAATACCAACCCACAGGGAGTTCGATTTATAAGTAAAGTATGTTTCAATGTTTTTTTAGTTTAAACGTACAGGACCTATGTAGTGTGCAACCTATTTAAGTGCTGTGTGGCTTTTGTTTAAGTAACCGGTCGATGAAAACAAGAGATAGTTGATATGTTATGTGTTGGGGCCACTGCTGCTGGTACATTAGTTAGGTACAAACATTGCACTTGTCACTGCAGTGTCCGTCTGGCCTATCAACGGCTTACTTCTTATTTTACTTTTAACAGACGCAAAAGTAGCCGGCCAGCCCCACCACAAGAGCGACAGTATCAAATCGCATTCTTAATTAACTGACTGACAAAATGAATACAGTTGATCAGCTATTAATAAAGCCATTTGTGGGCTTAGCCACTCAGGCGAAACAGGAAGTGAAACGATTGGGACCCAGTCAGCCTGAAATAAATATTAAACAAGCTGCAAAAGATTGGGGTAAACAGTATACACGCAGGTTTGCAGCAACCTGGTAGGAGAAAAAGGACTGACTTACATGTAGGACTTCTAAAAATGCATTATTCTGCTTTCCCTGCTTGCTATTAAGCGATGAGGCTGCCTGGACAAAAAGAGGAGTTACTGACTTAAAACCTCTGTCTGAGAAAATTAAAAAACACTAACTTTGCAAATCCCAGATGGATAACTCGTTAAAGTTGGGCATGCTTGGATGTGTAAATATAGCAGGCCAGTTAGACGAAGGCTATGTGTAAGCATAAGGAAGAACAATGAGGAAGTGGACAAAAACAGATGCATATTATCAAAATTAAGAGACTGTTTGCAGTTTTGTGGTGCCTTTGAATTGCCATTGCGAGGCCACGATGAAACGGAGGGTTCATTGAATCCAGGAGAATTTAGGGGATTAATGGATTTTATTTCAAGTCTAGACAGTGCATTGGACGTACATTTAAAAGTGGTAGCTGTATTTAAAGGAACATCTAAAACTATCCAGAATGTGCTTCTGGATTGCATGATGGATGTCACGAGAGAATGGATCATGCGGCAGATACAACACACTACATTTGTGGCTATCCAAGCTAATGACACAACTGATGTGTCTAATGAGACTTAGCGCATCGTAAGTGCATTTGGAAGTGCACCGGCTGTTGAGCTGCCGTGCTGCTTTGTTGCACATCTGCTTCTGCTCCTGCTTTGCACCGCAGCAAGTTACTAGTCGCCAAGAGGAAGTCTGAAGTCTTGGAAACATGGACTGGTATCCTGCTTCTTACACTTCAAAATTTCCTGTTTCACTCTTTGCCAAGCCCCTTGACACAGCCTTGTTTACGTACACTCACCCGTTAAGAGCACGGTGCACGCGCATCGTGCGCGCATAGTAAGTACATTTGGAAGTGTACCGGCTGTTGGGCTGCCATGCTGTTTTGTTGCACATCTGCTTCTGCTCCTACTTTGCACCGTGGCAAGTCACTAGTTGCAAAGTGGAAGCCTGAAGCCTTGGAAACATGGGCTGATATCTTGCTTCTTACGCCCCAAAATGTCCTGTTTCACCCTTTGCCACACCCCCTGACACAGCCTTGTTTACGTGCACTCACCCGTTAAGAACACGGTGCACGTGCATCGCGCGCGCATCGTAAGTGCATTTGGAAGTGTACCGGCTGGCTGTTAGGGTGTGAGTGGGGTGAGTGTCCTTTGATATTGAGAATTAAGTGATTTGTTTGAGGTGTGCTCGCACTATCTAGTGGTAGTGAGTTTGAAAGTGCCCTCTTCAAGTAAAAAAAAATTAAAATTAAAATAAAATGGCGAGCAGGTTATGCAGTGGACGCTACACCAAACCTCCCCCCAACCGTAAAATCAATGTTGATCTAATGGTTTGCTCAGGTAAGAGCACATACTCGGCCATGAATGATTCTATGCCCTTGCACCATAACGAAGTAGAGCCGATAATGGAAGGCATTGAGCCGTCCGATGCAAATGGAACAAGTGAAGCGCCTATGTTGCAAGTGGATGGTAGTGGCGTGTGCAGTGAGTCGACCGAGGTCTTGGTGCAGGATTCTGCACAGTGCTCTTACAAGGGTGGCGGTGGCAAGGAGCTACCGCAAGTTCTTACCCAGTATACATGATATAAGTTTGATGAATCTAACCCAATGTACTAATGAGTCGTTCGCCCTGACATGATAGCCGAATTGGACAAGCGTGTCAGGCTATCTATAGGTATGCTGACTCCTCTTGTCCCACGCCTACATGCCTTGGATGAGCAGTCTTACCAAAGGAACACGAATGCCCCTTGGGGTATTAAATGTAGCAACAAACAATTTTTACCATCTTTAGCGATTCCTTCTAAACAAATTAATATTGTATGCCATTTGAAAAAGGGTGAGGAACTTTAAAATAAAGGGATTTCCAAATCTAATATGTGCAATATAACCTTGGCGATGATCTAAGTAGTGATGGCACCCTGCACATCGATAATATGAATGCGAACACATCCTCCGCCTCCTCACCTGATGCTCCTCAAACATTCCAAGTAATTATTTGCATACTTGATTTATTAGATAAAGGACAGGATTACATCCATCATTAGATAAGGGTGATAAAAGTAGCAATAGTTGATATATTAGCTACCACCAATAGGTTGGAAGGCTTTATCCTTGCAAGGGAGACCTGTCCTTCCAAACATGAAAGTCAACTGAGGGAACAATGTAATCACCCTCTAGGCGCCTTACTCAAATGGGGGACAATTACAGTTGATAACAGTACCCAATCTTCCAGGGCAATGGACCTCGATATAGGTGAACTGGGTGCTGATATCAACATAATGAAACTTGTGCTTGAAGAGGTGAGGCAACACATTTTGAGGCTGATTCATGGAATTAATGTGCGCTGAAAATTCCTGTGCAAGCGTGCGAAAGCATGCGAATCGCAGCGCAAGTGCGGAAATCACAGCGAAACCCACGCACAGCGATTCATGGAAGTCCGTGCGCGTGTAAATCCATAGATGTGTGCTAAAATCCTGCGTGGCGCACGCTGGGGCACACGTCTTCAAACAGCGTGCGCTACGCGCACAGCGTAAGCGCACATAGCGAAGCGCACACAACAAAAGTAGGCGTAACACGGGGCGTAACACGCGGAATGGGGAACAACGTGTGAAAATGTGGCCGTGACGGGGGAAGTACAGGAGGCAAATGCACACAACGCCCACACGCGCGCCTTCAACACGTATTCATGGAATCGAACGGGGCTAACGCATGCGCCAAAAAAGACGCGCTAATCCGGAAACACGTACGTCAGAAGGAAGCAGGCGTACGTGGACCCGCGCAGCATAAAAGTGCGCGCAAACAACAAACAAGCTCAGACACCAAGATGAATATACCGTTCCTCGCAGCCTTGGTCGTGGGATACCACAGGAGGAGGAGGAGGATAGTCAGGCCCAGAATTTTTACACCCAGAACCAGCCTTTTTGGGATGCCTGATGACCAGGTGTATGGGAGGTACAGGTTTCCACCTCACATAATACTCGACATGGTGAGTGAGTGGGAGAATGATCTCACATCACCCACCCTGTGCTCCCAAGCACTGAGCCCCTTGGAAAAGGTGCTCAATGTACTGCACTTCTTGGCCACTGGTTCATTTCAGCGGACTACTGCCATAGTGGGGGGGGGATCTCACAGGCCACGCACTCACGCTGCCTGCACCAGGTGTTGGCCATCATGACTGCACGCCCATCAGTCCGCAGGCACATATACCTGGCCAGAACACCTGCAGAAAGGCAGGCTGTCGTCCAGGATTTTTACGGGGTGGCACACTTCCACAAAGTGCTAGGTGCCATTGACTGCTCCCATGTGGATCTACGTCCTCCCAGGGCAACTGAGCACATCTACAGAAACCACAAGCACTGGCATTCCATCAACGTGCAGGTAGTATGTGATGCCAAGGGAATCATCTCCTCAGTATATGCCAACTATCCAGGGTCCACCCATGACAGTTTCATTTACAGAATGTCAACCCTAAACCGGGACCTAGAAGCTGGGCGGCATGGCGATACATGGCTGCTTGGTGAGTATAAATGCCCCTGCACATGCATGCATGTCAGATACTGAGTAAAGTCACAACCCCACTAATGATACCCATCATCACCTCCCCAGGGGACAGTGCCTACCCACTGAGCACCCACATGATGACGCCAATTCGGAAACCCCACCATACCACCCGAGGTCAGATACAACACAGCCCATATTGCAACCCGGGGCATAGTGGAGCGCACATTCGGAGTGCTCAAGTCACGCTTTCGCTCCCTTGACCGCTCTGGTGGGCAGCTGCTATACATGCCCCCAGTAGTGTGCAGGATCATAGTGGCAGCATGTGTCCTGCACAACGTTGCAACACGCTGGGGCCTGCCCGTGGACATGGTGGTGCCCCCACATCCCCAACCACATGCATGCCCTCTGCGCATGGGAGGGGAAAGGGCACGTGGTGAGGCAGCCCGTACACAGCTGGTGGCTAATTACTTCACCTAAAATCACACCCCTGTGGAGTGCACACAGCCCTGGCACATACCAGCTGAGAATCAATGATGATGACATAAGGGACAGTCAACTGTCACAACCATACCAGCCTGAGATTGGTCACCTGGAATTGTTACATTGTGTGCATCCCTACCTGCCGAAAGACAACCAATGCCGTGTCACAAAAAAACACACATTTATGCTGCATGAATGACTACCCCCTTGCAAAATACAACATGAAAATAGCGCCATGTCACCCAACCCCTCTCCAGCTCCCCCACCCAACACACCATGGCATGTCATGCAATGTGAAAGCAAACAAAGCAATGCATAAGACCTGACACAAGTGTCACAAAGTGCACTGTCCCAAATGGAAACTGCCCACAGACAATATGCTCCCAGTAATCAATAACAAACAGCACACATGAACAAATACCACCAACACAATACAGCAACACACTATGAAACATTGCAAAAACATGACAGTACTAAGTCAAAGTAGTGGTAGTCTTACAACCTGAATAAACATCGACCCCTTCCAACTGTAGAGTGTTGCTGCCACGCAAATGTGTCAGTGTACTGCATAAAACATGAACTCCATCTGCAAAGGAGATGGCCTTGTGAAGACATGAGGAAGGAACCTGCAAATTAGGAGGAAGACATGGATGCACAAGCACATATCAATACACCATGCAGGATACAATACAACAACAATACCCACTAGGGATGTACACACAGTATTGACTACAGACTGCCCACACAGCTCATGGGAGCCCAATGTCACTGTGTAAGTCACTGTCACTTGGCCACACCCTTTGCAAGCCCATGGAAACGGGAAGCAGGAGGGGTGTGTGTGTGTCACGAACTCAAGCATCTAACCCAAACTCAGGACAAGCCTGCATGTGCCCAGCCGGAATACAGTGGATGCCCACGGGAGCCACACAAGGCAACACACTGTAAAAATAAATTTAAAAAATGGCCATGTGGGGGCCAGGGGGTGGAGGGGAGAGGCCACCCAGGAGGTTCGAGGACAGGGTGCACACCAACACCCACCTGCATGGATGTTGCGAGAAAAAATAAATACCTCCATGGGCTCATGGCCTGCACGGCTATGCCATTGTGGGAGAACTGCTGTCTCTCTCTTCACCCTCTGCTGCTGCATCAGGAGGTGGTGGCACTATGGGAGGCAGCCCACGCAACGCCCTGGTATGTTCCTCCATGGCAGCAAGGTCTGATTCTGGAGGATTAAAGTGAGGAGATCCCCATGCAGCACGTCACGGGTTGCCTGCACTTCTGCACGCACGCATGGCCTCACAGGATGCCCGGATCGCCTCACGTGTTGCCTGCAGCTCAGCTGAGAGCGAACGCGTGAGCTGCTCCAGCTGCTGTTCTGCCCTAACATTTCGGGAAGCCTCAAGTTCAAGCAGACTCTGCCTGAGGTTATGGAGTTCCACCCTCAAGCCTTCCCTGTGGCCCTGTAACTCTATTGATATGGATTTGCGCAGAGTCTCCAGTGCCGCGCGTCGGTCCCTGTTATACGCCAACATGTCTTCCCTGTGTGATTGGCAAATGCAGTCTGTTGCCTGCTGTTGTTGCTCCATCTGACTTTCAGGGGGGATAATGGAAGTGGCCACCCTCTCCATTGCCTGAGCCATCATTTCTACTGATGCTGCCTGTTGGGTTGCCATACCGTACATGGAGTTTTCCCATACAGTATTGCCTGGTGGCGCACGGCCACCGCGTTGGCGGGCACCACACCTGTTTGGGGCAAGGCGATCTGCACCTTTTTGTGCTGGCACTGCCTGAGGCTGCAGGACTGCATTCCCCCTCTGATCTGCTGGCCCAGGAACAGGATCAGATGCTGTGGAGTGTGACCCTGCAACCGTAACCGCCAAAGGCTGACCTACCAACACTGACATCCCCATAGAGGGTTCTACCCCAGGTCCAACCCACCCTGTTCTGTCCAACCCACCCTGGTCCAGGTGGTTTGGACAGAACAGAATCCCTGCTAGAAGCACTGACCTGCGACAGCACATAAGTCATCATCCGACTCAGCACCTGAATAGAGGTCTGGGGAGCTACACCCAGAGGCACCCCTCGACAGTATGGTCTGCAGTACCAAAGTGTTTTTACCCACCACCACACCACGTCCCCCACTGGTGCCTGGTCGTGGCTGAGAATCCTCCTGGGTCTGCACCATCTCCTGAACCTCACCAGCATCAAGTGCGTCGTCACCTGCAAAAACATGAAACACAAGAAATGGAAACAGGCATGAGCACCATAGCACACACATAGGCCTGACAAGACAGAGATCCTGTACAGGTTAACACATGTCCCACATGACTATAACCCTGGCATGCATGCACTGTCAATGATTCTGAAGGGGAGTCAAAAAGGCAGACAATGAGGACACCAAGATGGAAAAGCAACACATTTGTAGCATGTCGTGTAGCACTGGCCTCACACATCAGCCTGTGAGTGGCATGTCCAATACACATACATGACACATGCCAGCACACAGATGTCATGTAGCATAGCCATGGTAAATTAGACAACTACAGCGATATGTCAGTGAATGAGTACTGTCACACATCCATGTCACATGGACATGATGAGAAGATTAATGCAGAATAGTGTTGCAAAATATGCATGTGCCGCACACTGCAACACATCCAGTGTACAATTAGACAGTGATTGTAGGCAGATGTACACATCAATGGTTGGTCACTTCAACATGACAGGATACAACTATCATGTTCCACATGCAAACAGGCCCTAAAAATACATTTGAGCAGGCCAATACTCTCTCGCCCTGAATGGTTTAAACATTCACATAACCAGGTAACTAAAGTGGCACAATGTGGGGTGTAAATAATGACAGAAGCATGTCACATATGTGGCATTAGGGATGAAAAAAGCATATGAAAAATGGGATAATCTAAACAATGAATGAACACAGAAAAAATCAGAATAATGTTGTTGCAAGATGATAGTTCAAGTGCAACAGCAGTAATGTGGGGCTAATTGGCTACTGTGGGCAGAAGGGATACTGTCATATCCAAATCAAAGGCACATGAATGGATTGGAGGAAGCACATGGGTGGCCCATTACACTCAGGAGTACACACCCTCACCTGGCACTCAATCAGAACCCGTCACCCAAACAACATACACATGGATTTCACACACATGCATGGGCACTCACCGGACAATGCCTCGTAATCAGGTAGCTCTCCCACGCCTTGGTTCTGTTCCTCTGTGACGAAGGTCCCAGCAACAGACTCATGTTCAGTGAGTTCATTGTCCTCTGGTGGAGACCCACCGCCAGTCACCAGAGTAGTGGCATGATTTGAGGCCAGCTTGTTCTTTGCTCTGCGTTTCAGGTCATTCCACCGCTTGTAGCAATCATCAGCTGTGCGCCTCACAAATCCAAGGGCACTTATGCGGTCCGCGATGGTCTGCCAGTGTGCCCTACGTTAACCAGGTGTGGTCTTGCACCCTGCAGTCACCACCATTTCGCGGCTATGTGCCGACACATAGGTCACAAGTGCATCAAGTTCGGGGTCATTAAAGCTAGGCTTCCTTGATGTGCCGGACTGTGCAGCCGTGTCTGGGGTCTTAGCCTGTAGTGCCAGAGCACCCTTCTTCCTCTTTTTCAAAGGTGGAGCAGAGCCTGAGTGGCTTGCGCCACTCTGGTCAGTAGGGGCAGAAGCGCAGGTGGACTGGGTACTGGGAGTGTGCGAAGGCACAATGACCATGAGTCTTGGTGCAGGCATTGGCTGAAGTGTGATGTTGGCAGGGGCAACATCAGGTTGATGGACGAGGACCGACACTGTCCCGGCTGGGAGACTGAGCTTGGGTGGATAGAGCTGCAGCTGCCCCTGCAGCCTCCCCACCCTGCCTACTTGGGGCAGCAGATGACATCGCTGCCCCAGATCCACGTGGCCTGATGACACCAACTTGCACCGGCACACGTGGCTTAGACTTGCTGACCTGGAAGTCAGCCTGGGAATCATCCTGTCCCGGGTCTGGTGCCACAATGTGCTGGTCCAACAAGGGCTGAGCTGGGATGGTGTCAGACACGTTTCCCTCAACCATGGGGGGGCAGCATGGGTGTCCCTGATTGGTCCTCAACACATGGGGGTCTAGGGCAGTGGTCTTCAAACTTTTTTGTCCTGGGCCCCCCCTTAGCAAAGTATGGGCAGGCCGGGCTCCCCCAAAAGTGCCAGATGGACAGTATGTAGAAATCGCTATGAACTTTTGCGTGCCGTCAACATACCCTACTCCCAGTACAGACCCTGGGCTCTCCCCACCCTACTCCCACCACTATCCCAGTGCTGCCACCCATCCTGCTCCCACCACAGTCCCATAACACAAGCATACACACATCCATACACATTTAAATAAAATATAAATCGCCATAAACGTACCTCGCTTGGTTGCTAAAATGTCCCGCTTCAGGTTGCTCTGCCCGTATGTGCGGGGAGGCGCAGGATCACCCCCTCGCACATACATACATGCAGTGCCTCACCCAGCATTTCCAATGAGCTATGCAAGGCTGGCGAAGCAAAACACCCCCAGCGTTGTATGGCTCAGTGATCATGTGCGGCTGGGGAAATTAACTGTCAAAGGCAAACAGAGTTTCCCTTTGACAGTTCAGCCAGCCCAGGAGCACTCCCTCAGCTGGAAAAAGCAGCTGAGGGAGTGCTCAGTGTTTCACTGGGCTGGCTCTTCGGCTCCTCCATAATGGGTGAGGTGGCCAGTGGGTGGACGCCCCCTCACCCATTATGGATGAGCCGGAAGGCTTGGACTGGCCTACAGGGCAATAGGGCGATGACTGTACCAAAAATGCAAAATGCTAGTGTAGGCCAGTAAAAATGGGCCACTTTTTTGGCCAATGTGGGCCAGTTTGAGGAGTTACGTCACTATGCAGCCAGTAGTTTTGACCATTGTTGCTGAATATATATTCTTTAAATATTACCATTTGTTTACATTTGAACAAAAAACAACCCCTTGGGTACTGTTCAAACAGTCTGTGACTAAACACTGAATATCCATTTGCAACTGCTGGCCATTTTTTCATTGGTGCCTAAGACCGTTTTATGGCCCAGTCTGACCATGTGAGCTGGCCCTTCCCATTTCTTCCAATCTAAAAAAAAAAAAAGAAAAAATATTTTTTTTTATTTTCTTTTTTTACATTTCATGCTGGGCTCGGGCGCCCCCACCCGGATGCGGCCCGGCCCCCCTGGGGGGCACGCCCCACAGTTTGAAGACCTCTGGTCTAGGGGCACCCTGCCAATCCTGGCCACGTTCCCTACCGCGCCCACCTTTTAGAGGTCGGCCACCTTTGCCTCCCTTACCGCTTGGTCGCCTCCCAACCATGGCACTGATGTTGTTGTGCATATGGGAGTTGCAGTAAACAATTGTCCTGGGCAATTGGGGGTGAAAGGGGTAGGGTACTAGATGGAATTCGTACCCTAGTGCTCTAGCAAGGCTGTCTGTGACCCCTGGGGGAAGATGACGGGTCACGCAACGCACAGGCACCCCGAAAACAAAAAGTAACATGCACGCAACCCCTCGTAGACCACGTGCAAGAAAAAATGAACCCGCACTACACTGTGGCACCCAGAAACACAAAAATAAGCGTACGCGTGTTACACGCAGCCTACAATGACGTCTGAAGGGGTACGCAACACACGGGGCAAGCACAGTTGGTAAATGCGTGCGCGACTCACTGTCTGCCTTCTTTCTGTAACTAAATTAGTTTCTGTTGGCTCTTGAAGAGACAGGGACCTAGTCGCAACGACTAGGTCCCTGTCGCAACGACTAGGTCCCTGTCTCTTCAAGAGCCAACAGAAACTAATTTAGTTACAGAAAGAATGCCCTTTCCCATTCTTTCTTTTTCATTAACACATGGTTCTTGACTTCAGCCACCTCATGTAATTGTTTGCCTTGTGACAAAAGAATACACCATATTGATGATCTTTTCATTTATTGCGTATTCAGAGAAAACATTAATGATGGTGTTTCTGCTTATTTTATTTGTCAAACCTCTGTTTAAACAATGATTGTCACCTTTTCTCCAATGTATTTTTGGAATAAGATGAATATGTTTTGACCTAAATGCACTTTATGAAACGCTATAGTTTCTTGTTAAACTTAAATGCATAAAATGCGATGTGCACCTATTAACATTAGCAAAATAAAAACAGCTACAATGTACTCTTGAAGGGCTCTAGTGCTCATCTTTTAAAACATATATGACAGTTAGCTCAATGAAATAGCTATTGCCATATTTAGCATGCAAAATAATTTAGCCTTTACCAAAACACATAGGTGAAGAGCCTTAAAGGAAGTGGCAGGACGCCTTCCCCCTTGCTCCAAGTAGTCTGATACTTGCCTGTATGTGTGACTTGGGCCATGTATGGATGTGTGTGTGCAGGGACATCATGTTCATGCATGTGAGACCAGTAATGTGCGAACCACATGGTTGGTGCATGAGTTCCAATGCAACATGGGGAGCTGTATGCAAAATGCACACATGAAAGCATGCCAGTGTCTGTTCTTGCACATGGTGGGGGTGTGAGGGATGGGTGCTGCTGTCATGTACATGTATGGTGCACATGTGTGTGTGTCTGAGAAGTGTGTCTGTGACTTTGATACGCCATGGATTCATGACACATGTCCGTGATGATGTGTACATTCACTCATGCAGTGCGGTCACCGTTGTATGCACTGTGTTTATCCAATGTGTCTGTGGTGTACAAGGCATGATGCATGACCCTTTGGTGATGTGGGTGCATGGGATCAGTGTGAGCCATGATGCATGTGAGTTTGAAGGCAACATTTGGATTAATAGAGGCCCTTGTACATGGATGCTGATGTTGATTGCAGGCGCCGTGCTTGTTTATGCATGTGTGTTGCGTGCATTCGCCCATGTGTTGTGGAGGGACAGGATGGAAGTGACGTTAGACACTGCCACTCATGTGTTACTGCTTCCTGTCTAGGCGAATATTGTACTGTACCCTGAGGCTTGTGTTCTATGTCTCCCTCTATGCAGCGTCAAGTGAAGAAGAGGGCGGAGGCGGCGCTGTGGAGCCAAGCGGCGGGATGCCTCCACTGGGCGGCGACGCAACATCCAGCCACCCTCCCAGGACTTGCCATCATCCGGGAGTGAGGGGGCTGGTGCCGCGTCTGCCACTACGGCTGTGGCGGAAGGGCCGGGTGAGCCCCCACAGGGGCTTGCAATGGCGGAAGTCAGTACGGAGACATCCAGGTTGGTGGTCTTCACAGAGGAGGAAGAGCCCGCTATTGAGCCGCACATGGGGCCTGGTGGGGGTAGTACCACTGGTGCAAGTGGTGCAGTCCAGGACCAGGGTCAGGAGGCAGCACAGGTCACCGCTGAGGGGCCTGTGCATGTCCCTGTCCTTGACCCTGTCACTGCACCACCATGCACCAGCAGGGATGCCCCGTCCCAGGCCCGTCCGCAGGTAGGGGAGAGTGCCATGTCATCTGCCTCTCCACTACCTGCAGACGAGAGGTCCAATGAACGTATGGTCTCCGTCCTGATTGGTGTCGTGTTGCGCACGCATGACATTCGTGATGACGTGCGTTCTTCCTGGGCGGAGAACGCACGCCATCACGAACAGCAGCGTTGCGACGTGGCACTGTTGGGAGGGGCCCTGGTTGGTGGGTTCCTACATGTGACACGCACTCTGGCGGACCTCTCCTCCTCTGTGGAGACTATGCGCCAGTCGTTCTACCTGCCGTCTTCCTGCCCAGATTCCACCAGGGCCCTCTGTGGACTTGGCCTGACCAAGACAGCCAGCTTGGTGGAGATCCCATCCCTGCCACAGTCGGGAGTCAGTGGTCCAGCAGGGGTGGACACCACAACTGGAGACCAGCTGATGGAGGATGTGCAGGCATCATCGGACAGGGCACATGGACAGCAGCAGCAGCAGGAGCAGGCTCTAGGTGGGAGCAATGATGGCTCGGGGCCATCGACATCAGGGGGGCAGGCATCGGCCAGAGGGCAGGAGAACCCTGGAATGGATGTGTCTTCCGTGTGGCTGTGGTTGGGCCAGCGTATAGGCGGGCGGAAGAGGCGCGGCTCACCATGGTCAGGGTGAAGTTCTCCAGGCGTCAGGCATTGAGGTGGGCAGAGTGCCTCGAGGTGACTCGCAGGGGGTTGGAACAGGCCATGAGTGCCTCCCTGCGAGACCTCGGGAACAGGACAGAGGCCCGCCTGCAGCAAATAGACATGGAGTTCGATGATGCCCTGGCCGAAAACATCACTGAGTGAGCCGCAGGACTTGCTCGTCGCCATTGTAAATAGTTTATAGTGTTAGGTTTCCTTTTTTTCTTTATTTTGGGGCTTTTGGACTATGCCCTACACTTTTGTAAATAGTTTTTTTGTTAGGTAGGTTATTAGATAGGTTTCATTTGTTTCGTTGGGCTCATGGTCCCTTGGAAATTTGATTGTACATAGTTGGACGTTGGATTGATTTTGATTTTGTACATGGATTAATGGATTTTTCTTTTGGACAATGGATTGTACATAGTTGGATAATGGATTATTTTGAACTTTTTCTTTTGATTTCACCATGGATCAATGGATTATTTTTTACATTTCCTTTAGATTTGCGTTGGTGGAGGGAGAGTTTGGACTATTTTTCTTTTGGATTTCTTTGTATTGGTTATACTTTTCATTTTCTCTTCTTTTGCACATGCTTTTCATTTCATGTTTGCTATTTTGATATGCTTTCATTTTATTGATTTATTTTTGTACATAATACATTTTCATATTTTAGTTCCATGTGTGGGATTTGCTCATTGGGTTAATGCATGTGAAAATGTGGGTTTACACAATCAATGCCAACGAGTGTGTGTGTGTGACGGACATGTGTTGATGAACATAGTTGACTTTTGGTTTGTGTCTTGAGATGGGCATGTCAGTGTGGGTTTGATTGGGAAATCATTGCATCTCAGTAATGGGGTGGCGTGCTGTGGTATTTTGGTGTAGAAGTGGGCCATGATTGTACATCTTTATTTCATGTAGGGGGGGCATGAGTGGGGGCCTGCTGGCAGGTGCCCCTCACTGCTGGGGGGTGGGGATGCTGGGGGACATGAGTGGGGGCCTGCTGACAGGTGACCCTCACTGCTGGGGGTTGGGGGTGCTGGGGGACATGAGTGGGTGCCTGCTGGCAGGTGCCCCTCACTGCTGGTGGGTGGGGGTGCTGGGGGACATGAGTGGGGGCCTGCTGGCAGGTGACCCTCACTGCTGGGAGGTGGGGGTGCTGGGGGACATGAGTGGGGGCCTGCTGGCAGGTGCCCCTCACTGATGGGGGGTGGGGGTGCTGGGGGACATGAGTGGGGGCCTGCTGGCAGGTGCCCCTCACTGCTGTGGGGTAGGGGTGCTGGGGACATGAGTTGGTGATCACTAGTGCAACGTGACATGTGGCCTGGCTGGGGGGCATGGCCATGGTGGATGGGCTGCCTGCGGGACATATCCAGCGGTGCAGGGTAGTCCCCTGTGGTGTGGGCTGCCTGCAGGGACTGTGGAGGGTGTAGAGGTGACCCCTGGGAGGACCCACACTTCCAATTCATGTGTAGGACTCCCTGCGCACCACACTGGATACACGTAACCCGCTCTGAGAACAAATTTGCATGTGAAAGTTCCTGCGCACCCCAGTAACACACGTACCCCGCTCGCACAGGGCCAATCACGTGTGAAAGTACCCGCGCACCCCAGTAACACATGTACCCCACTCGCACAGGGCCAATCGTGTGTGAAAGTACCCGCGCACCCCAGTAACACACGTACCCTGCTCGTTCAGGGCCAATCGCGTGTGAAAGTTCCCGCGCACCCCAGTAACACATGTTCCCCGCTCGCACAGGGCCAATCGCGTGTGAAAGTACCCGCGCACCCCAGTGACACACGTACCACGCTCGCACAGGGCCAATCATGTGTGAAAATTCCCGCGCACCCCAGTAACACACGTCCCCCGCTCGCACAGGGCCAATCGCGTGTGAAAGTACCCGCGCACCCTAGTAACACACGTACCCCACTCGTAAAGGGCCAATCGTGTGTGAAAGTTCCCGCGCACCCCAGTAACACATGTACCCCGCTTGCACAGGGACAATCGCGTGTGAAAGTTCCCACGCACCTCCGGTAACACACGTACCCCGCTCGCACAGGGCCATTCGCGTGGGAAACTCCCTGCGCCGGGGTGTACATGTATTCGGAGGGGTGCGCGGGGAGTTTTACTGGCGTTTTCGTGGTTCGAGGACTGTGCGCCATGTACGGGATTTGTGCGCTGTGCATGACGCATGGGGAGGGGTTGGGGCGTAACTGGCACTGCTGCAGGGTCACTGCGCCACTCTGCACCACGGCTGGTTTTGGAGGCTAAAATCCATGATTACGCTGTGCGCGGAAATGGATTTTAGCGCACGTGGCTTGCGCAGAAAGTCGCACGCGCACACTGTGCGCCAGCCGCGTGCGCCCCTTGTGCGCTGAATTCTATGAATTACCCTGTTTGTGGATTAAAAATATACCCTCACCTGGAGGTGCTCCTAATGGCAGTGTGTCCTTGGATAGTCCGTCTGCCCTAATGATAATCATCGAACAAATGGACGAAGATGAATCTAATTCCACCAATTCAGATAACAAGGGACTATTTTTATCTAGATGCACGAAAAAACTACAGTTGCGTGCGGTTAAAAGAGCAAAGAGAAAACAAAGAATAGGTAAGGAGTCTATGAGTAACAAAAATACTCCAACCTGGAGCGTATAAGCAATCATAAAACGTCATGGAGTGATGAGCTAAAAGTTAACAAAACTAGTAAGAATATTAAACCTATCCCCAACAATGAAGAAGACATAATTGACGTTGAACAATTAAGTGAGGAAAGTCAAGCATTGCTTCGACCCGAAAAAACTGCGCAAATAAGCGGTGAAGTGGCTTCGGTAGACAGTAATAAGAGCAAGGATAAAAGGAAAGGGAATGCTTTAAAGAAAATGGATAAAACTCCTCAAGCTTCCATGTTGTCGGAAGTAGAAAAGAAACAGATGAACATCAACAATTATTTTAGTCAGGAGGTAAGGACGCATACATTTAAGGATACTCGTGTGTGTGTAGCAGGTGTTTCTCCTGTTGGTATCTTGGGACAAAACATTGTGGAACTTAAGGGAATATGCGTGGAAAGGAACAAATGTTGCTCATATGCAAAAGTATGCTCTCGTGACGAAACAGAATCAACAGGTGCTGCACTGCATTTTGAGAAGGATTTCATTATAGTAGCAGGTTCGGGTAAAATCTGAGCACTACTTCCCACAAAGCTGGCAGTCCAGTCTTTGCAGAAGTGTGGACTTGGTTCGGGCAATAGTGGCCTTCTGCCCGGTCCGATCCAGGGTTCTGGATTAAGGGATACGGTTGGGCCCCCCATTTTATCCATAGGGGAGAAGTGCACTGATGTAATGAGTCAAATGTACCATCACAACTGTACCCAAGTTGTAGCAGAATTGCATGAGAACCGGCCACTACCGAGAACGGATAGTAATGGCTCTAAGCTGCAATCTAGTTTGGTAGAATCATTGAAAAAAGCACTGAACTCAGGACTTATTACTCCAGAAATATTAAGCAACAAATTGAACTTACAAAATAAGCGCTTGGTATCTGATGTGAGGCAATCGGATTCTCACGCGGCATTGCTGCAACCCGGGATGAACACGATGGGTACAGGGAGTGTACTGGGGTCTAACAATGTGGATGACCAGATAGGAATAGTATCCCTAATGCCAGCAGATGTTCAAAACACTACGAACGTGTTAAGGAACACTCTAGGAGCATTGTAAACCCGGGTGAGAATCCTAATATAATTGGTCTGGAAGGTAACGCACAGATTTTAGGAGAGCAAAGGATTGATAGGAAATTCCTGTTGGACCTGATGGCACGAATCCCTCCATTAAGGATGTTAACGTCGGATGATTTTGTCGATGATTTTGTTGACATTTCCCTAGATAGGGAAATTCATCTGGTCGTTTAGATCTTAATTGCTTGAGTTAGGATTTAGATTGCATACATTTAATGATAAAGTAGTAGCACGTGCATTTTTACAGTTTCAGCTCCCTGTTAATAAGGAGGCAGCGGAGTCCACCAATCAAAGAAATGGAGATAGGTCAGATGACAAATTATGCGTATCACACCTGCTTTCCTTGGCAGCAAATAAAAAGGCGCTTGCCTGGATCGGGCCAATGTTGCAAACAATTTTTAATAACAAAATAAACAATGGTGTAGCAGAAAGTGAATAATGACTTGGTAATCTATTCATGGAATTCTTGTGGTTTCCGTAACACTTTTGAATGGTTGGCTTTGCTCCCTCCTGATCAAATCCCCAATATAATTTTCATTCAAGAAACTATAAAAATTGATGATTTGATCCTACAAGGTTATTGTACATATTGTGCTTATGCAATTAAGGGAAAAGAGGGTCGCCCTGTGGGAGGCCTTGCCATTGCCATAAATAATTCTCTCAAATGTGACTCGAAGTTAATCCATACATATGAACATTTTATTGCTGTGGTGATCAAGCTAAAGGCATGTTATAATAGAGTACTAGTACTTGTTACCATTTACTGGAATCCCCTAAATATCGATATTGAGGACATGTTTGATGAGATCGATTGCTGCTTCGAAAAAGTAGGGGATCTTGACCTGTCTCCGAAATAATTTTGGGGGGTGATTTTAATTCATACTGTTTGGCGAATGCAGCAGGAGCTGAGGCTAAACAGTGTGAAACCCCAAGCTGGCCAAGTCAAGAGGAACAAAATGGGCGCCGTTTTTTAAAAAAAATTGGGGGTTGTGTTTTGTTAACAGCATTGATATTCCCTATGAACCCACATTGTCTCGTGGATCACTGTCCTCTGTGATTGATTTTTTCTGTATCTCAAAACCTCTGGAGATTACAACGAAGCCAGTTATTACTCACAGGATCTCTCACAGTGACCATGCACCGATTGAAATTAACATTGCTATTACCTCATTTAATCATCCATTTGAGAAACTATTGCAACTCCCTGAAATGGATCGGTCAAACTTATCACTTAGATGGAACCCTGCTATTTGTCAAAAACCTGTAATTTGTATATATGAGAAACTATTGGAAATTGAGTACATACTTGTCGATCCGAGATTTTCGTCATATGAAAAGGAACCGTGGGTATCTAACATCATCAAGGAAGTCCTAGAAGATCTTATAGCAAGGCAGAAACCCATTCAAATGCGCACCGACCACAAATATAACCATGAGCTTGCTCTATCGAAACGTGAGACGAATAAAAACCTGAGAAAACTAAAACATGAGTTTCTCAGTGGTTTTCAATATTTGTCAAGAAAGAAACAAATAATACTGCAATATAAAAACAAAATGAGACAAAACAAGGTTCAGTCCCATATTAAAGAAAATCAAGAATTAATAAGAGCAATTTGTAGACACGATACACAATGTATTTGGGCAGTCATTAGCCAACCCTCCTCATGCAATGTAGATCAATCAGTAAACATCATTCTTGCCAAAGTATGGGAAGATTATATTAAATTTAAATGTCTTCTTCCTAGACGTTTTTTGAACTGTAGCTATCAGTTATCCAGCAGTCAGTAGCTGACTCCTTTGAATTGGTCAATAGATGACATAGTGTGGGCCATTGGAAAACTATCTTTCTCAAGGGCAGTTGGTCTGGATGGCATCCCTCCTTGTGTGTACAAGGTAGACCTGCTACTTTGAGCAGGGATTCCGAAAATAAAATGTGATGTTATATTCATGGCCATGAAGATTTCATGTTCATGGGTTACCTCAATAATTGTCCCTTTACTTAAAAAAGGTGACCCAAGAATCCGTGAGAACTTTAGCCCGCTATCTTTGATGGATACCCATGCTAAGATCTTTGCTATACTGTTGTTATATGAAATATTAAAGTATATTGCCTTACATGAAATCTATTCAAAGTGTCAAACTGGTTTCAGAAAAGGGATGAGCACTACCCTTAATGGGACTACTATAGCCCATATTCGAGCTGGATCTAAAACTAAAGGCACAAGCCCGGTTTACATGGCGTGCATACATTTGTCAAATGCCTTTCATACAGTAGTAAGTGATCTATTATGGACTAAGCTCGCCTCTCTTGGTATACCGAACATACTGATTTACTGGATAGTTCAACTTCACACGAATACTTCATATAAGATAAGACTCACATTGGCACGTGCAATGTCAAAAGCAATGAAGTGGGAGAATGGAAAACCAGACTCCCGTCCTTCACCTCTCGCGCTTGGCCTAGAGGGTCGCGGCCCAGACACCCGCCACGAGAATAGTTTGCCCATTTACCAGATGACCAAATACCCTGGTACAGAAACATACGGATGTGTCCATCTGCCTGCCCAACAGCCCGCACTGGCCATGCCGACACCTGCGGCACGGACCAACTAGACTGAAATCTACACATCGTTAGAGATGCCATGACGACCTAGATAACGGGAAGCACCGCTGAACTATTATACACGCTGAACATTTCCACACCAATCTACACGAAGAACATACTCAGTGCTCTGACGTAGGTGACAGGCTTATTCACGGACGTGCATCTTTATTATTTTTACATAGGCTTTCAGAATGCAGAAACGCAAGACGCACCATGAGCTCATTTATAACGCTTGCTCACGTTTCTCTTGAAACCCGTTACCATCATGAGAGATATAATGGAAACACGATACTGGCCATGAAACTGTATGCCACTATAACCTAAAGCATCCATGCACTAAATGGATTACTCGTGCACCAGGCCCAAGTAGGCCTCAAGCAAGAGTTCCCGTGGACATTAACAAAGCAAAAGTCAGGTTGCTGAGCCTGCAGAAAGAACCCAGTGGAGCAACCAGCCAAGGTCGTAATGTTGCAAACCCACAGTCAAGAAACAAATCTTCAAAGGCACGATGTTGCAACCTCGCACTCCACGTACCAATGTTAAAATCATATCTGCAAATTAAACCAGACATACAGTGGAAAAACAATATTAATTGTGCAGAATTATGCCTCAAACACGGTCCCTCCCCACGTGACCAAGCCGAACCTGACGAGATGCCAAAACCCAGGAGAGAAAAGGCGTCTGGGTACCTCGCTACGAGACGCAGGCCGACACACTTGAAAGGCTCAATGGACACCTGCTACAGTGGGAACGGTCAGTCTCCCACCTATGAATAAATCCTCACATTGCCTGCACGTACCCATATTGAAACACTGTTGCAACCACAGGTGCACCGTGTGCTGGGAACAACGGTGGTCCCAGGCTGGGGAGCTCACGGATGCACCAATCAGAACATGAGGTTCTTATCTCAGACGTCAGTAACGTTAGCCAATCCTCAGGGGTCTTCATGTAACAATTCTTATGTATCTAATTGTAGGGACAACCCAGATATACCACCTGACTACATCTTAACCACTAATATCATTCTCTATATGCGTACTATACTAACCCCACCACTCGAGCAACCAATCAAGAGTGGCGATAGGTTCTTTTGGTAACTTTTTGGAATGACGCAAGTAGCGCGTCATAATGTAGTAAAAAGGGCCTGCGAGCCCCACTATTGTGTGTGTGTCAGGACGAACGCGTACGCTCCTTGACCCATCCCTGCCGTTTGCATAATAAACGACAGAAGTTGCCTTGCTCCTTGTGTGTGCCTCATACTCTGTCTCGATCCGAGATATACACGGGAGGAGTTGGGGCCTCCCTGCCCGGAGGTCTGCGGACGGCCCGGCCGACCCCGGCAGAATCCCCCCCCCGACAAGTTGGAGGCACTGCTGAGATCTGTTTAAGATCGACTTTTATTTTTTATTTTTCCAGGCACTCCCGTTGCGGGGAGGCCCGGCGGCGCGGCCCCCTCTGCCGTTGCCCCCTTCTGAGGACTACAGGACCATCGCGGAGCTGCGAGAGGACCGGACAGCGCAATCCGGATATTGGCCCTCGGGAGCCGGTTGAGAAGTATCCCGCCCGCGGTCGGCGAGTGTCCAGACGTGGTCCAGACGAGGGGAGGTGGCGAGCCGCTTGGAGGGGTGCACGCAGTCGAGCGGCCCTGCATCGAGGGAACTTGGTGAGCATGACACGCACAACAAGCAATGCGAAATTGTGAGGGAGGGGGCGGAAGTAAATAAGGGAGGAGGGAGGTATTGTAAAAAGGTGGGGTGAAGGTTTAATTGAGTGATGATAATGGAATGAATGGTAGTGAATTGAGTGCGAGAGAAGGCGGCTAACGTTACGCGAAAGAGGGGGGCAGGGCACGAGAACAACACGTGCAGACGCTCGCAACAAAAAGCTAACGTTACGCGAAAGAGGGGGGCGGGGCACGAAAACATCACGTGCAGCCGCTCGAAAGACACTGATTGGCCTAAATCGCGACTACGTGTGAGGGTGGGTGTGTGTGGTTTCCTACGATTTGACATTTATCATTCAATGAGTAGATGAGGTTCCCTATTGTTCGAGCAAGAAACTCGATAGGTAGATGAGGTTCCCTATTGTTCGAGCAAGAAACTCGATAGGTAGATGACGTTTCCCTGTGGGCGGTGGCTAGTTACGTAGTTGCCCAAAACGGAAGATAATTGGCTGGTTAAGCCCTCCTGTTGAGGGGCGTATCACACGCGAGGCGACGCAGCGTGCGCAGTCCGGTTATAGTATTGATGAGATTACCTTGTTCCAGGAGAGACAGGAAGACAGCTGTAGGGTTAGCGGGGTAGATTGCAAGTGTATTTTGAATTTAAAGAACATAACACGAATATACCAGTAGTTCGAAGAAATAGGTGACGTCACCAGTAGGGATTTAGTAAGATATCGTGAACACAAGAAGCTTTGGGTTTGACATTGGTGGGGAAGAGAAACATGATAAAGGAGCGGACACGGAGATAAACGATAAACGAGTGGATCAAAGAGGAGAAGGGGAAGGGGGCGTGGCTGCGCACGGAGAACGCCGGCCACGGCAAGTGTAAAGGTGGGAGGAGAACGGGGAAAAAGGACGACTGTGTAAGATCGTCGTAAGGGGTATGCAGCTGCAGGGGGCTGCGTGCGCTTCGGCCGCAGGGGGCCGTAGGGGAAGGAATATAATATAACATCATAAATATATTTGTTTTATAATTTTTTTTTTTTGTGATTATTATCATTGCATAATTTGTCAAAGGATTGTCGTAAGTCCCCACACTTGCGGGGCAAGGTAAGCAATAAAAGGTTGTATGTTGCAAACTGGTAGCAAGGGGAAGGGTAAGAAAGGGTGCGCTAGTATGTCATACGGGAGAGGGTTGGGAGGGTGGGGGAATACCCTCACTACCCCACTACAACATATATGCACCACACTGCCACCACATAGGGAGAAGTTAATTAAGTACAGCATAGAGTGGACCCAGGGGACGGACAACAAAATGTTGACACCATGGCCGCCTAATGGTAGCTTTGACCCATATGCCCAACATTCACTATTAAACCATCTGCACAATACATACAAGGGGAAGAAGTTGGCAAACCATGTGGAGGTGTTTAACTTATGGAGGATGTTCCAGGGGTCTAGACCAGGACCAAATGGAATGTTCACTATGGGGGAAACACCGGAAGAAAAGGAGATTAAGAAAGAAGGAACGGATGGGGAAAAGGAGAGTGAAGGAACAAAGAATATGGGGAATGAAAAACTGGGTGGAGGAAAGGTTGATAAATTAGCTGACATAAAACAGGAACCAAGCAATGAGATACCCTTAACACCGGGAGTGAAAACAGAGGGAGGAGGGTTGTACCCTTTAAGAGAATTAGGAGAAATAAAAGGACAGTTAAGGGCGGCTGAAGGATACTCAAACCCGGCATACAGCCCTCCACCATATGTGGCTCATGGAAAGATACCAATGGGGGACGGGAGGAGAGAAGAGCAGACTGTAGAGATAGGAAACGATGAGTGGGTAGCTGCACAGATATTGTTGAAATTACGAGGATCACTAACTGGAGAGGAAAGGGAGGCGGTAAAGAGAACAAACGAGGATAGTGAAAGAGAGAGTGAAATGAGGGGAGAGGAGCTGCTACGGCAGAAGGAAGAGATTTTGGAGGAAAGATTAGCTAAACTAAGGGATGAGCAGAATGAACTGATAAAACAACTTGAGGGGGAGGAAAGAGAGAGAGTGAGGAAAAGGAAAGAAGGTAAGGACGAATTGGAAAAATTAAGGGAGCAAAGTGAGGAGAGAAAGAGGGAAGCTGTAAGGGTAAAAGCAGCAGCAGAAAGGGTATCAAGAGTAGTGATGAGGGAGAAGAAGAAGGAAGAAGAAGAAAATGAAAAAGAAATGGAAATATGGAGCGACGATTTTTTATATTTTCACATTGCGACTCAGCAGTAATGAAAGCAGTATTGGCCCAAAAGACTAGCATGGGCTATAAACCAGTAGCATTTTACAGCGGTCACTTAGATCCAATAATGTTAGGACAATTCTCTTGCGAACAAGGCCTTGCTGCAGCTGCATTTGCAGTAGAAAAAGCATCATCAATAACTATGGGGTGTCCAACTACACTATTTGTAGAACATGCACTATTTGCGATATTGAATAAACCTAAGTCCACACTGACGACACAGAGGGCAACAGGTTATGAGATTATTTTGTCCAAAGCTGAACTGGCAATTGTTAGATGTAGCACGGTTAACCCTGCAAGGTTCCTAGCAGAAGTAATTGAAGAGGGAGATTACGCCCACGACTGCACCCAAGTAACTGAGATGTACTCATGTACTAGGAAAGTTGAAGAAAACGCACTAGAGGGAGGTGAGCTTTTGTTTATTGATGGGTCATCAACTATTGATCAAGGAGACGGGATAAGGAGGACTGGGGCAGCAGTAGTACAAATGATGGAAGCGCCAGTGTGTGTGGCTATTAAGTGTGTACAATTACCACAGCATTACTCTGCTCAAGCGGCGGAACTGGTTGCACTCATATTGGCACTAAAGGAAAGTTTTGATAAAAAAGTTACTATATATTCCGACAGTGCATATGTTACATCCACTGTCCACTCAGGGCTATCAAAGTGGAGAAGAAGAGGGTTTAGGAGAGCTGACGGAACTCCAGTACAACATGCCCTCTTGTTGGCTGAACTAATTGAAGTAATAAACGATCCCCAAGAACTAGCCCTAGTAAAATGCACAGCACACACCAATGGAGAAGACTATATATCAAAAGGAAATGCAGCAGCAGACGCACATGCAAAATATGCTGCATATTTTGGTGAGATATGGAACCCCACAGACTCACAGAGAGGGAGAGGGAGGGGAATAGCGAGGGAGATGTTAATAAAAGAAGGGTACACCCATCTCCCAGCCACCCAGATTATGGAGTTACAAGCGGCTGCACCAATGGCCGAAAAAGAAGTATGGGTGAAAAGAGGATGCACAATGTCACCAACCGACGCACTATGGCGCCAGGGTGGCACTGGGAAAGTTGTAATACCATTGGCATTGTTAAATACCGCCTTGAACCAATTACATCACCCTGCCCATACAGGCAAAGAAATAATAGCAGCACGAATTAGAGAAGATTGGTTCTGTCCCGAGTTAACATCCCATGTGTCAAATTTTATCAGCAATTGCCTTACATGTCAACAGTTCACGGCCGGTCATACCTTAAAGGTGATAAGAGGTACCATACCCCGACCAGAAGGACCTTTTCGGCACCTCCACATTGACTATGTTGATATGATCAACATTTGTCAAGGCAATAGATACATGATAGTAGTAGTATGCCCATTTTCTAGGTGGATCGAAGCAGGGCCCTGTTCACACCCTGATGCGTTTAGAGCAGCCAAATTTATAGTAAGGGAGGTATTCCCCAGGTGGGGAGTGTGCGAGGTGTTAAGATCAGACAACGGACCCCATTTCGCAAATGAAATGTTCCAGCATATCACATCCCTACTGAACATTAAACACAAATTTGCATGTGCGTACCACCCACAGGCCAATGGTGTATGTGAACGCCTGAATGGCCTATTGAAGGAGGCAATTGCTAAAATACAGCAAACAACAAAGAAAAGTTGGTTGTATTGCCTTCCGTTAGCACTGTTCGAACTTAGAAACAGGCCAGGGTCCGACCACCACCTCACCCCACACGAGGTGGTTACTGGACGCCAAATGCGCCTTCCCCTAACACCAACGTCAAGGGCATTCACCGACCAAGAAAGTTCTGCGAATGTGTTAGGTGATGAAATGTATCAATATGTGTCTTCTTTGATTACTAGCGTTGTGTTTGTGTCTCAACAGCTCGAGCGCACACGGGGCGGGTCCACCAGCAACCAAGAAATAGACGAAAATACAGAATTGGGAAAGGAGAACTTGTGCCAACTTGCCAAAGGTGACCACGTACTACTTCGAAATTTTAATAGAAAGTGGAACCAGCAGAGGTTCACTGGCCCCCATTTAGTAGAGGACGTATCAACAAGAGCAGTAAAACTAAAGGATAAGCGTGCGTGGAACCACCTGCATGATGTAAAAATCTACAAACTGCAGACCCGCCCCAGCGCCAACGACAGGTCCATTGGAAAAACGCCAACAACATCCCCGGCAGCGGAAGAAAACACAACCACAGACAACGACCCAATTGTTCCCTCGGAGAGAATAACGGACGAAGAAGGGGGTGATCCCCACACTGCCCACCCCATGGTCACACGTTCAAAGAGTAAAACTGCTCCCGCCATCTGAGCAAACCCCCCCCCCATTGACTACTAAATACAATTGTAATAAAAACTAAGGACTTCGCTTGCACCAATACACATGTAAACACGTGAATGTTCTCTTTTTCTCTCGCACATACAGGAGCTGCGTAATATTGTATTGTTAAGAAAAGTTATCTAACAAATTCAGTGTGCAGGCGTAGATGGTGCTGCCAGACGATAGTTACCCAGAAGAATTGTCACACCAATTTGTATACGAAATAAAAAGGCCAACATACTTAAAAAAGAAAAGGGTACGTGTATACTACACGGCCTTCCTCCTGGCCATAGAAAATTACATGCCCCACCTCCGCCCATACTTACCGGTCTTGAGAGACCGATCACTTAGAGTAGCGTGGGAGCAACTCTTCACCTGGGCACTGAATGACTATTTGATAGGGAGAGCTTAATGAAACAAAACTAACATTTAATAACAAGCACTTTTTGAGAATTTTTAGGCGGGCAACTTTAACGTCGCAAGAATACGCTGCCAGGACTGCAGCAAGGTAAGAGCAAAAATGTCGGTGAGGTTAGCATATGTAATAAAAATAATAGGGATTTTTATGATCACCGGAGTTTTGGCTGCCTCTGTATGGCAGTACAGCTATGCTATGAGTTTTTTTGCTGCACCCAAACCTAATGTACCCCACCTCCCTGCTGCAACAGGTGTTACGTCAGGTGGTAACAGTAACAATGAACAAAAGCGAAATAAAGTTAAACGCAGCACATACTCAGACAATAAAGGTATTGATAATTATGTACAAGATTCAGCACACGTCACAAACAACATATGGTACCAGCACATGACCCGCATTGGTAAGCAGACAACTGAGGATAGCTGTTACGTTTGCTCATTAATACCATACGCCATGAGCGCTTCACGAACATTTGTTGCCACAGAAATAGATGAAAAAACAGCACAGTGCATAATATATTTGGCCCTGTTCCAAACGAAAGGAAGATTCCAAGGAACAGTAGTGCACATGACATGGAAAACACGAGACTCATACCCATATGAAAACAACTTCCTCAAGACCTATCTGAGTTATCACAAGACCAGTTTACATGCTGAAGCATTCAGATACATAACAAGTGGCCCTGAAAAAGGAGAAACAAAGAAGGTAACACTGCAGTATCTACCATGTGATTGGTACGCCACGGAAGTTCCGGGTAAACAAGGATGGTGGGAGAGGCCATTACTGACGATAACAGGAAAGGTGTTCCTGGGTACCAGCTGGGAGATAGGAGTGGTTGGCAGCAACATGGTAACAAAAGAAACTATCTCAACCATCGAGACACACAATCATCGATGTTGGACGACATGGATCAAGTATGTACCAATGCTCACGTGGGTAGAAGAAGATGAAGACCCGATAACTATATTACCATTGACTGCGCCCAAAGTATGTTACCAGCATAAAGGAGAGGTGGACGTGGGATATAACACCAATTGTGCAAGTGTGATGGAGTTACCTGAGGGGGGAGCGGGAACAGCAGTAATAATGGACCATTATTGGGCCTGCGGAGAAAAGGCATATCATACACTGCCTCCCCTGTGGAGTGGTGTGTGCACAATGGTACACGTCAATGTACCATCACTAGTGGTACCTAAGAAGCATGTCGATGTGGCGAAATTTCCGAAAATGGATGAAGGAGACAGGAGAAGAAAGAGATCTGCACCACTTCAGAAGGAGCAAGAAAACAGGACCAACAGCAATGATACTGTCCTAAACAGGAGAAAAAGACAAGGAGAGCCATTAACAGGAAATTATCTGTGGGGAAGGTCGGAAACGGAACTAACATCAATACCGCCAGAACACAGACTATTCAGCAGAGCAGCAATGTTCTTCTCCTCAATAATACATCCGGGACTGCAGGCATACGCAAACGCAAAATGGCTGCAAATAACCAGATGGGAACTAATGATGACCATAAATTCGACAGTAAATGGGTTTAACGCAATTAAAGAGGAGCTGCGAGCTGTAAGGATGGTAGCACTACAGAACAGATATGTATTGGACCTTCTCACAGCAATGGAAGGAGGAGTTTGTGCAAAGATAGGACAATCATGCTGCACGTTCATACCTGCCAACGATGCCGACAATGGTACACTAACAGAAGCAGTTTCACAATTGGCCCAGATGCACTCCAAAATGATGGACGAAAGTAACGGCGTAAACAAGGATAAAAGCTGGTTTTCACTATTATGGTCATGGATGCCATCTTGGCTGTCAGATGGACTGAAAATAATAGTGGGATGTGCTATTTTGGCTGGAGCTGCACTGATAATAATTAGATTTTGGAAAGCCCGGAAGGCGCGCTCAACTGATGAGTTGCTGGAAATGGTGGGAATGCACCCCTTGATGCCAGCGGATGACGGCCAGCACACAGGTGTGATAATACACGAAAGGGAGAAGTTGCGCACCCAAATCATCGCCAATCATCTAGACCCACCATCAGTGAAGATCGAGAACCCAAGGAACCCTAGGAGCTACATAGGAAGATGGGTGTACTGTACTCCTGGAGGAACATGCGAATACATGTATTGGTCATTTGAAGATCACGTAAACCATTATGGACATCTCGGAGGGATAACCAAGATATGGAGAGTAAGAGGAGATAACGAGAAGGATATGTTTGTGGTCGACAAGTCGACCAGAGGGGGGACTGAAGTGGGAGAATGGAAAACCAGACTCCCGTCCTTCACCTCTCGCGCTTGGCCTAGAGGGTCGCGGCCCAGACACCCGCCACGAGAAGAGTTTGCCCATTTACCAGATGACCAAATACCCTGGTACAGAAACATACGGATGTGTCCATCTGCCTGCCCAACAGCCCGCACTGGCCATGCCGACACCTGCGGCACGGACCAACTAGACTGAAATCTACACATCGTTAGAGATGCCATGACGACCTAGATAACGGGAAGCACCGCTGAACTATTATACACGCTGAACATTTCCACACCAATCTACACGAAGAACATACTCAGTGCTCTGACGTAGGTGACAGGCTTATTCACGGACGTGCATCTTTATTATTTTTACATAGGCTTTCAGAATGCAGAAACGCAAGACGCACCATGAGCTCATTTATAACGCTTGCTCACGTTTCTCTTGAAACCCGTTACCATCATGAGAGATATAATGGAAACACGATACTGGCCATGAAACTGTATGCCACTATAACCTAAAGCATCCATGCACTAAATGGATTACTCGTGCACCAGGCCCAAGTAGGCCTCAAGCAAGAGTTCCCGTGGACATTAACAAAGCAAAAGTCAGGTTGCTGAGCCTGCAGAAAGAACCCAGTGGAGCAACCAGCCAAGGTCGTAATGTTGCAAACCCACAGTCAAGAAACAAATCTTCAAAGGCACGATGTTGCAACCTCGCACTCCACGTACCAATGTTAAAATCATATCTGCAAATTAAACCAGACATACAGTGGAAAAACAATATTAATTGTGCAGAATTATGCCTCAAACACGGTCCCTCCCCACGTGACCAAGCCGAACCTGACGAGATGCCAAAACCCAGGAGAGAAAAGGCGTCTGGGTACCTCGCTACGAGACGCAGGCCGACACACTTGAAAGGCTCAATGGACACCTGCTACAGTGGGAACGGTCAGTCTCCCACCTATGAATAAATCCTCACATTGCCTGCACGTACCCATATTGAAACACTGTTGCAACCACAGGTGCACCGTGTGCTGGGAACAACGGTGGTCCCAGGCTGGGGAGCTCACGGATGCACCAATCAGAACATGAGGTTCTTATCTCAGACGTCAGTAACGTTAGCCAATCCTCAGGGGTCTTCATGTAACAATTCTTATGTATCTAATTGTAGGGACAACCCAGATATACCACCTGACTACATCTTAACCACTAATATCATTCTCTATATGCGTACTATACTAACCCCACCACTCGAGCAACCAATCAAGAGTGGCGATAGGTTCTTTTGGTAACTTTTTGGAATGACGCAAGTAGCGCGTCATAATGTAGTAAAAAGGGCCTGCGAGCCCCACTATTGTGTGTGTGTCAGGACGAACGCGTACGCTCCTTGACCCATCCCTGCCGTTTGCATAATAAACGACAGAAGTTGCCTTGCTCCTTGTGTGTGCCTCATACTCTGTCTCGATCCGAGATATACACGGGAGGAGTTGGGGCCTCCCTGCCCGGAGGTCTGCGGACGGCCCGGCCGACCCCGGCAGAATCCCCCCCCCGACAGCAATTAGTACACAGATTGGATTGAAACAAGGATGCAACTTGGCTGCTTTATTATTTAACTTATACCTATGTGATCTTGAGAAAATATAGACTATATGAGGGTATTTGCGGCAAGACTTGGGACATTTAAGCTACACTGGCTTGCATTAGCTGATGATATCATATTGTTTGACCATACTCCATCTGGGTTTCAATTGAAATTGCAGTGTTTTGAACATTTTGCTTACATCCATAATCTAAGACGTAATGTAACTAAAACAACAATGATGGTTTTTAATGCAGGAAAAAAAATTACAAAAAATACAGCTGGAAACTCAATGATGTGTATATGCTACCATCTACTGAAATCTTGGTTATCATGTATCTGATGCAATGGGCCTCATTACACGGACGGCGGTAAGGGTTAACGGTCACCGTTAATGGCAATGGTGACCGTTAACCCTTACCGCCGTACTACGAGGTCCCTTTGCGGGTTGGAGGATTTAACACCTGCTTCTTGCAGGCGTTAAAATCCAACCCGCTAAGGGACCTCAGAGCTAATTACGGCACCGCAAAATTGCGGTGCCGTAATTAGCGCCTTCCCCATTCCCATAGAGCCCTATGGGGCAGAAATGGGAATGGGGAAGGGCAATGGCGGAAAGGGGATTTACCGCCCCTCCAACCTTGGAATGGGGCGGTAAATCCCCTTTCCGCCAAGGCGGTGCCGGTATTTTACCGGCATGAGCCATGGCGCTAATAGCGCCATGGCTCACCGCCTACCGTGTAATGAGGCCCAATGTCTATTAAAATCTGGACCGAAAGACTTAACCTTAAAACCAGGCCCCCTTTGAGCCAAATGAAGTTGATGTTCGCAAAATATCATAAATTCTCGTTGCACCCATTGCTTGAATTTCTAAACTTAAAAGTGGAACCAGTAATTCTTTATGCATTAGATATATGTTTGTACAACCTTGGTAAACAGCTGGATATATTGCAAGGTCGCTTAATGAAAGCAGCTCTCCATCTTTCCTTGGCAATACCTAACTGCATAATGCGTCATGAGTTTTGTCTAGTATCACTTTCATGCAGAGGGGAGTGGCGTGCACTCTCGAATTATGCAAGGATGCTCGATCCACCTAAGAACTCCTTGTATCAAGATTATCAAGTAAATTTAGCGAGTGAGAGCTCTAATTCGATTACGCAGCTCCATAAGAGAATGCATAACTTACTTAACGAATTAGAAGTTACGCCTTGTGACTTAAGCTATAGACCGTCCTATGTAAAGAAAAACTTTTGAAAATAATTGTACTCGTACATTGGAGGCTATTGCAAGATATCCTATGTACCTTGACTATGCAAAATGTCCACATAAAAGAGATCTCAATGGTTCTTATATTGCTATGTTCCCATGTAATTGGACCCGCATGTATTATATGCGCTTTAAAATGAACCTATTTTTAACCAGGGAGCGGATCAAGCATTGGGGAAACGGCACTGTCAATAAACTGGAGTCTAAATGTTGTTTCCCCGGGATGCGTTGAACCCTTTGAGACCTTAAAACATTTGGTGTTGAAATGTGCACATTTTAAAGTGTTGAGAACTTTGTCATTAATGAAATATGTAAATGTTGATTGTGAAAATGCCATTGAATATCTTTGGAACAGATTGATGACAGGGAGATACAAGCCGTTGATTTTTGCTCTTGTCCGTTTACTGAAAACTATTGAAATTGAATTGGATAAACATGATAGCTAAATAATGTACATGGAAGCGATGTTTTTAGAAATGTGTGAATTGTATATAATGTAATTTTACGATAGATCAATGTATGAACAAAGTCGTAATCTACTGAAAATGCAGATTATTTTTTATTTCTTTTATATGTCTATTTTTGTAAAGGTTTCATGTAAACCAAGTACAAATAAAAAAAATTAAAAATAAAATGAGACTGTGGGCCTCATTACACGGTAGGCGGTAGGGACATACCGTTACCGGTAAGGGATCACCGGTATCGGTAAATCCCCTCCCCAATCACGAACCGGACATACCGCTATTAGCGGCACCGCAAAGTACGGTGGCACTATTAGCGGCAAGTCCGTGAGCGCGCGGCCCCTCAGACCGGAAATAGCGGCATAGCGCTAATATCACAGCATCACGAGCCATGCGTACATGGCAATACCGGCATGTAGTAGACCCAAAGAACCCTTACCGGCAAGGCGCTAATACCGGCATCGCGAACCACACGTTAAAAGAGCACAGCAGAGTTCCCACCTGCCACAGGTGGACAAAATCAGCACAGGTGGAGGCAATGGAGACTGGCAGCACAAAAGAGCACACCACACCCCTCCCCACACCCATTCCCACACCAAGATGGATGCAATACTAGCAGCATTACATGGGCTAGAGGACATGATTGCTGTGCAGCAGCTACAACAACAGGCAGCACAGAGGAGACGCAGGAGGAGGAGGAGGAGGGCAAGACAGGCGCAGCAAGCACCACCAGTGCACCTAGTGATACCACAGAGGCAGCCACCAATTCCCAGGATCAGAGCCAGTCCAGTCAACCTAACCCCTGAGCAGATACACACCCTGTACCGTCTGGACTGGGATACCATCACCACCATAGTAGACATGATATACAACGACATTGTGAGTCTCATTGACATCCGTACTGCCATCCCCCCTCTACTGAAGGTAGTAACAGTGCTCCACTTCTTGGCCACAGGCACCTACCAGCATACGGTAGGTCAGATGCATGGCATATCACAACCAGTATTCTCACGCACACTGAACCAGGTGCTCGATGCCCTCCTGCAGCACACAAGTCAACACATATACATGCCACGGACTGCCCAGGAGATCTCCAACACCAAAGTTGGCTTCCATTCACTGGCAGGCATCCCAAGTTGCATCGGGGCCATCGACTGTACCCATGTAGAACTGGTGGTCCCACATGCCAATGAGGTAGTGTACCGTAACAGAAAGCAATACCACTCCATCAACGTCCAAATGGTATGTGACTCCAATAAGATCATCACACATTGCTGTGCCCGATATCCCGGTTCAACCCATGATGCAATGGTCCTGCGGAACTCGACAATACCACGATACATGGAGCGACATGCTGGACAACGTTCGTGGCTACTTGGTGAGTAGCAGGCCGACCACATGTCAGTGTGATGTGGATTGTGAGTGGGGGGGGAGATGCATACTCCAACTGGCCGTGAATGGGGGGGGGGGAGATGCATACTCCAACTGGCCGTGAATGGGGGGGGGGGAGATGCATACTCCAACTGGGCGTGAACTTGTGTCATGAGAAGAATGGACATACATATTTGCATCACTGTACAGTGAGGCAGCCCACAATGGACCAGAGACAAAACCACATGCCGGAAGTGAGTGCCACGGCAAACATATCAATCCATTACGCCAAACAGGCCATTCCAAACAACATGCACACCGCACAACACACCATTCCCCCATTACACAAATCAGCAACATGCATATCAAAATCACAACTGAAATGTACGCTGAACAACATCAGAAATGGTCCGCGCACATGAGTGCATACAAATGGATCCCCTGTAGCCATTGTGGTGAGGCACACCCGTACCCCACCACAGAATTGCCATCAAACAGCATGGGGACATCAACTAAGGAATGGCAGTGTACTAGCAGTGTGGCACTAACGTTGCCAGGGCCAGGAAACACAAATCACTTAAACTCTGGCGGGACATGGCAATCCCTGCTGTATGCATGCATGGTGCATGTCCACTTGCAAGGACCACCTCACCTTCCCACATTGCAGTTACCCTGATTGCCATGCGTGCTTGGATCAGTGGATGTCGTTGAATATGCAATGTTTGTTTGTGTGATATGTGCACGCTCCACATTATGTAGACACTTACACATACCCATTGTTGCACCCATGCAGGTGATGCAGGTTATCCCCTGAAGAGGTGGCTCCTTACCCCTGTGCAGAACCCACAGAACAGGCACGAAGAGGTCTACAATCATGCACACACCCGTACCCGCGTGGTGAGCGAGCAGACATTCGGCCTATTGAAGGAACGCTTCCGGTGCCTCAGCAGGTCGGGCGGGGCACTCCTGTACGGGCATGAGAAGGTGGCCAAGATCACCATGGCATGTGTCATGCTTCACAATATGTGTATCAGACGGAATGTGCCAATGCCCCCTGACATAGAACTGCGACCACCGTCTGAGGATGATGACGGGGATGAGGATGGAGGAGAGGGGGCTGCAGGTCATGCAGGTGGCGATGCCCATGAGGGACGTGCTGTGCGGCAGCACCTGATAGACCATTGTTTCTGATGCACATGGATTCGGAGGGTGCAATTGGTGTTCAGCTCAGGGCACGGGGTGTATGGAGGACATAATCACAGTGCACCCTTCAACAATAAAGCACACATACACAATTATCAATGTCCAGTCATGTGATTATCCATGCCATTACGTGTGTATTGAGCATTATGACATTCAAACGTGCATGTACCCTCCACCCCAACAACCCTCACCCCCCTCCCCCCACAACTCCCCCAAACACCCTCACCCCCCTCCCCCCACAACTCCCCCAAACACCCTCACCCCCCTCCCCCCACAACTCCACCGAACATGGTGTGCACATCAGTGCTGCATTAGTTCCCAAGTGTCAACAGGGACAGGCTGGCCCTACTTCCCTCCTCCACTACCACCATTGGGGGGTTGTGAGTCTGACCGCCGCAAGGACCGGCTGGACCTGCGCAGGATGGTTGTCTGGTCGGAGCTAGTAGACGAGGACGTGGCTGGTTGATCTGCTCCCTGTGAGTGACGCATGCTCTCCATCGCCTCAGCAATGCGCGTTAGGACCTGCCTCACAGCGGCCATCTCGTCACATAGGCGCGTCGTGTTGCTGTCCATGGCAGCTTTCATGTCCCTTGACAACACCCGGATCTCCTCCCTGGTCGAGGCAGCCTCGCTCACTTGCCGGGCAACCAGGGCATTGAGCTCCTCCTGGCGCTGGCGTATCAGGCTCATGGTGTCGTCTGCGGCCCTGCCCCTGTTACTCCTCGGCGCAGCTTGCTGCATGTGGCCGACATCAGGTGAGCTCGCCACGGGACTGAATGACCCATCCATTGCATCTCCGGCATGCACCTCATGGATGCTGCCATTGGATGTGTTGCATGGGCTGTGGAGTGGGGACAGCTGGGGGCTGGGTGTACGCTGCCCTTCCGGTGTCGGACATGGGTCGTCCACATCACTCATAGGTGCCGTGGCTGCTGCTTCCCCAACGGAGCTATTGGCTGCGGACGGCGTGCCTTCTGGCACTGGCTCCTGAGTGGTGGGGGTGGGTGGTGGGGGTGCTGCCACAGTGTCGGATGGCATTTCGACCCTTGGTGTGGTCGTTGCGTGGGTGGCTTTTGAACGCTGGGCCACTCCAGATATCCCAGTGCCCCTCGATGTACTGGGCCTGGTGCCTGCATCCTTTCCCTTGGCCTGCTTTTTGGGTGGTGGGGCCTGCGTTGCAGAGTCCAGCTCCTCACTGTCAGATTGTGACCCTGTGGGGGAGCAAGACAGGGATAACATCAGTGATGGGTCAACGTGCATCATGCATATGTTGTTGTTGCTGCAGTTCTTTGGATTTGGACATCTACTTTGGGCCTGCAGGTTGTTGGCCAGATGGGTGGGTCATCCGGACATGTGTCAGGGTGACACGTGTGTGAGGTGCTGCATGCATGTGGTTGTGTGGGGATGTGCAGGGCATATATGCAGGGTTGTGTACATGTGTGTGTGATGACCCCATCCATTAGCTGATTCCCAATTCACATTTGGGGGAGGGACTCATGCTTGGCATTGCTGTGTCTTGCGTGGTCACTCACCTCCGTCTGACGTTGTTGCCACACCACACTCCATTCGGCCCACTCCCTCGATGGATTCTATGCCAATGGTGCTGGCACATGTCTCCTCCCACTCCTGCATCTTCATCGGGGATCCACCTCCGCCTCCTGTGCCCATGGCCAGATTCCTGTTGGCCGATAAAATGCTGCGTACACGGAGGCGCAGATCATCCCACCGCTTGCGCACGTCCTTTACGGTGCGGGGGGTGGAGCCCACCGCACTGACTTTCTGCGCCACCTCAGCCCAGATTTCCTTTTTTCTCAGGAGTGCCTGGCGCCGCATGTCGCTAGCGAACACTACGTCTGCATTTGCAGCCAGGGTGTCTGCCAGCATTTTCAATTCCTCGTTTGAGAAGCGTTCTTTGCGCTGGCGCGCATCGGCTTTCTTTAGGGCCTTGGGCATTGTTTGTTCTTCTGGGATGTGGTTTTGCCAGTCGTGTTGTTGCTGCAGGTCCTGAGTGCAGGGGATGGCAATGGATTGTGTTTTTAAAGATGGCCGCCGGGCTCTTTCCCGTTCCGGTGCGATGACGCTATTTCCGGTTCCGGTGTTTTACGGTGACCGCTAATAGCAGTGACCGCTAATAGCGGTGACCGCTAATAGCGTGCAGCATGAGGGCGGAGGTGCTATCAGCACTTTGGTCGGAGCCGGTAAGGTGCTTTTCCGCCATGGCGGTGGGGTCATTTACCGGCATGGCCCTATGCGCGTGTCCGCTAACTCGTAATGGAACGCTATTAGCGGTCTCCTAGGATGGCGGACACGCTAATAGCGCCATGACGGTAAATCACATTTTTTAGCGCCTACCGTGTAATGAGGCCCTTAATCTGTGCTAGAGTTTTGGTATCTTGATGAGAATGACAAGATAGTTGAATGATTTTATTATTTTCTTCATATAAAAGATTCCTCGGCTGATTCTATTTCTGCAGCTTTACTCCATGAAGTAAACCTTCTACTTCCAGACCCTCAAAACAGACAAAAACAAATTGCACAAAGTTACGATGGTGCCAGTGCTATGCGTGGGTCTGCTGGTGGGGTCCAAGAAAAGTCAAGGATATGTACCTGAATGCACATTATATCCATTGTTACACACACCAATTGAAACTTATCATGGAGCAAGCATCATCAAAAATTATGAAAATCTAAATTTTCTTTGCTGATTTGGCTGCAATATCAAGATTTGTTCACGTTCCCCAAAAAAGACTGTAGTTCTTCAAGAAATTGTTAGTAGAAGACTTCCTAGGGGGGCTCCAACTAGATGGAACTTTCATGTACGGACAGTTGGGATGGTTAACCAATACTGGGAAGATATTATTGAATGCATTCATACAATTTAAGCCCAGGAGAACACTGGCTCAGTCACGATGGGAGAGTCCCTGGAAAACAGGCAGTTTATTTTCTTTCTCTTTCTTTTTTTAAAATTTAGCTTCATTAAGTTTTGATTATTGCCAGTCACAATATTTGAAAACAATACAAACTTAAGACTACAGAACAGTGTCAGAACGTTTCAAAAGTATTTTGTTATACATTTTATTCATACATTCGACTTTGAGCTGCAACGATTCAACGTGACTCTCCTTTCTCCCCCCCCCATGGGTCGAGCAAACATCTTGGGGAATTTATCTTTATGTGTCTTTTCATGGTCACCATGTATTAATGAGGGAATTACTCTTTGGATGAGTCTTTTTCTGTTTTCTTTCTTCTCACAACCCCTTCAATCACTTCCTTTACATTTCAACCCATTGCATCACACATCTTGACCTTTTGAGTTCACTGACAAGTATTTGTTCACCAAGTCCATCCATAAAGTTCACATTGTGAAGATCTCCTGTGGTGAGATGCTGTTATCTTCTCCATTATGCAAATATTTGATGCTACATTGATCCATTCGTTCTTGCTCGGGAAAGTCCTAGACTTCCAATTAGTTACAAGTATGGCGCGAGCCGCTATGAGGAGCTGAGGGGCCAAACCTTTAATCCTCATCCATTCATCTTCACTTTTCTCCAGGTCAAATAGTATAAGATGGGGTTAGGAGTTCTTTGGATATCGTCTATTTCTTTGATCCAACCCAAGACCTTGTCCCAAAATACTCTTATTCGGGAGCTGCCCCTCCACATGTGCCAATAGTCAGTGACCTCCCTGCATTCTCACCAGCATCCTGGGTTGATTCTTTGGAACATTTTGGAGAGCCTGAGGGGGTCGTATTGCCATCTATGTAGCTTTTTAATAGCATGTAATTTATATTGACTTGCTATGGATGTTTGTGATGCCGCTTTTCACATTCTTCGCCACATGCCTAGGCTAATATGGTCACCCAGGTCTCTCTCCCATCTACATTTCAGTGGGTCTGTGGTCCCACGCCCAGCTTCAACCAATTCCCTTTACAACGTAGATATCAGGCCTTTCACCTCTGTCCTAGAGTCTAATAGCTTCTCAAAGGGGGTAAGATCTCGCATCAGCTAGTCTTTCCATGCTGGTTTTGTTAGAATGCCTTTTATTTGTATGTATTGAAAGGTGGAGAGTGTGCCTATCCCCAGGGCTTCAGTCAGTTCTGGGAGTGTAAGAAAGGAATCTTTTTTCTGTAGTAGTCCCACCCTCTCTTGGCCAGCTTTGTACCTTGTTTGGAATCTTTCTACATTGAGGATATGATCATTTATTCCCGGAGACCACAAGTGACTCAGTGGGGATGGCCATGTAGAGATCGTTTGCATCTTTGGACCTTTTCTCTAAATTCCCCATATGGTGCTTAGAATTGGGTGGCCTTTGAGTCTATTATTGAGTTTCTTTCTAGGGGCCCAGAGCCACTCAGAGACTGTGGCCGTTGATAAGTGGTGATTGTCCATATGTATCCATTGGAGTTCTTTGTGGTTGTGGAAGTGGGGAATTTGAACACGTAATTGGGCTGCTTCATAATATTTTCTCAGGTCAGGGAGTCCCACCCTGCCTTTGTCTTTGGGAAGTGTTTGGGTGTCGTATGCAATCCTTGCCTCCTTTCCCTCACAGAGGAATGTCACCATGGCTTTCTTGGCCAAACGGAAGAATTTATTGGGTATCTCTATGGGTAGCATCTGGAATGGGTTCAAGAACCGTGGGAGGCAAACCATTTTAATAGCGTTAAGGGGTCCTAGCCAAGAGATCGTTAGCTTGCTCCATTTGCTTATATCGGCATGCAATTGTTGGAGGAGAAGGGGGAAGTTGGCTTCGCATAAATCAGCCAGGTCTTTTGTGATCTGTGTTCCCAAGTATTTTAGCTTAGAGTGTTCGATCTTGAGTCCAAGTGCGGAATACCTGGTTTCATTTGTCTCTGTCTATCCTCGTAGTGGAAACAGAATGGATTTAGTCTTGTTCACCTTAAACCCGGAGAGACGACCATATTCTTCTAATAGGTGGAGAGCCTGGGGAATGGACATCATAGAGCTGGTCATATACAGGAGTATATCATCGGCGTAGAGGGCCATTTTATATTCTATCGCTCCCAGTCAAATTCCCTCTACTTGGGGGACAGCCCTCATTGTTTGGGCCAGAGGTTCAAGAGAGAGTGCAAAAAGGATTGCGGAGAGGATGCATTCCTGTCGGGTGCCACCTCCTAGTTTGAACTATCTAGAGTATTCCCTGCTCACAAAAATGGATGCTTTGGGGGCTGTGTACACCGCCTGTATTCCCCTTCTGAATCTTGGGCCGACTGGACTGCTCTCAGAAAACCCCACTTCACCCCATCAAAGGCCTTCTCTTCATCATGTGAAAGGAGGCCAGGTTTGTTGGGTATGTTTTGGTATGAATGAATAAGGTGAAGAGTTTTACGCATTGTATCCGTGCCTTGTCTTTACAGTATGAAACCGACTTGATCGATGTGTATGATTTGTGGCATTAGTGTCTCTAGTCTAGAAGCAAGAACTCTTGTGTAAATGTTCGCATCTAAATTGAGTAGGCAGATGGGGCAGTACGAGCCACATGTTTTGGGGTCTCTTCCATCTTTAGGGATAACCGTAATCAGGGCACGAATTAAGGAGTCTAGGGGTTCCCCTGTGTCAAGTATTTCATTAAAGAGGTCTGTCAAGAATGGTGTTAGTTGTGTACTAAAGGATTTATAGAATCCGACTGTGTAGCCATCATCGCCCGGGGATTTGCCAAGTGCTAGCCTTTTTATAGCGTCATGTACTTCCTGATCAGATATGGGGGATTCTAGCAGGTCATAATCAGGGCCTGATATCTTGGCCATATCGATAGAGGACAGGTCAGTCTCTGTGTCGGGACGGTCAGGATTTGTTTCAGAGGTGTATAGGGTCTCATAGAAGGTGGCGAAGCATTCGGGGATGGTAGGGGCAGGGTCTGCTAGGGATGGGTTGTCCTCAGTTATTTCTAATACTTTTCACTCTGCCCTCTGGTCCCTGAGTCTCGTAGCTAGTAGTGCATCTGCTTTGTCCCCTTTTTCATAAAATGTCTGTTTCAAGAGTCGAAGCTTATGCACTATCTGCTCATGCCTAGCAGTCTCAGTTCCTCTCTTTTCTTTTTCTTTTGTTAATTTTATTGGGATCATTTGTCTCGCCTCTCAAACATCTCCCTCCAGCTGACAGATTTCGGTTCTGAGCCTGTGTTCAATGATCTTTCTCTCCCTCTTCTTGCATCGCCCTTTCTTTTATCAATATAACTCTACAGGTTTTCTTTCTCTTTCGATTCCACAATATTATGCCCCGTGTTGAGATTCGCTATAATCAACTACAGAAGAGAGACATTGACACATTGTACGTAGAAAAAGTCACAAAAGACTTTGTCAGCAGCATCAAAAGGGTAAACCACTGACACTATAGATGCTAAACTGCTACATGATTCTGTGTTTGCAAATCAAAGAACTAAGCTACAGCACGTGAACCAAGTGGCAAAGGAAGTGTGTGATATTATAATTGTCACTGCCACAGAGCGCTTTGCGTTTACTTGACATCTAGTAAGTAGCACATTATTGCAGGGTGACCCGTTTCAGAGATACAATGCATCTTGTCCCGTTGAAGTACTAGGTAAAATTGTCCAAACATACCCCATGTTGAATAAAGACAAACTGCACACTGAATTATCCTTAATCTATGAAAGACCTGAATTCCAATGTGCTAACAGTGCCATTGCTTTATTTAGGCTATTTATTGATAACAATCTTGAAAAAACATTTTCAGAGACTATCATTTTGTTGAGGATTCTCATGACCACACTAATGGCCACAGCAGAAATCCGAGCGATGATTTTCAACCCTGAAACTGATTAAAACATTCCTAAGAAATACAATGACCAAAGACAGACTTAATGCACTGGCTATGCTGTCTATTGAAAAGCAACTTATCAATGAAATTCCGAAAGATGGACGTCTTAAAGATAGGCGTGCAACATTTCTCTACAAGAAGTGAGCAAGAGTGATTCCTAACAGACAGTGCATGTTCAATTGTATTTAAGACTTGTAGGATGGTCCATGCGTTCTTCATTATGCAGACAGCCTCTGTACATGTAAAGTCTTGATTTGCCTTTTTACAGAGCAAATCCCTTAGGAAAAAGCTTCTCCTTTATATATGTTGGTGACATACATTTACTGCATTTAATGTTTATTTTTGTTGTATTGAGGGTACCACTTAAGAGGGCCACAGGTACATGTTAGTTAGGGACTTAGTGGCACATTTACTTTCTCGTTTTAATATGTGTTTGTGTGTGTGTGTTCTGTTTATACACACATGGTGCATCTGTACATCACAATAAAATGGTGGAATTGTTTTCAATAGCTACACATTTTTGACTAAATACTAAGGTGTTTTTTCATGAGATAATTGTGCCAGTGCTGACATTCAATGTTAGCTTCCAGAACATGCATGTTCAGTATTTTTAAGACATACAATGACCTCAGGATTTATTTGCATCAGTTGACATAGAAAATAGCCAGACCTGCTCTACAGGTAAGAAAAACTATTTGGGTGTGGTTCTTCGTGTGACATATGGCATGTTTGTGATTGCTTGTGGCATTTTACAAAGTAATAGTACTGGAATACTTCATTCTTCTTCTTAAGAACTTCCTGTGAAACCAATACATTTTAAGTCTTTTTGTTTGAAGACAGTACTGTAAAGTGCATACTTTGAACCCTTTTTTTTCCAAATTGTCTTGTGGGAGAACCCCTCTGCGAATTCCCCCAAGATTGGTTCAGGCTCCCTTGCTGCGCTCGGTTGCTAAGGCATATCGGGGAGAAATCTTTACACCCCACCAGTTAGTAAATTCACCAGCCAGCACTGCTGGGAACCACAAGTCAAAGAAATTAACACCCTAATCTGGACCTACATGTACAGGTGCGCCTGCAAAGACATCTCGCTTTACTCTTTTTGGAATACAGAAAAAAGTTAACATTTTGAGAAAAGCAGATTTTTTTCAATAGCCATATTAACCTCAGACCAGGGATGGGTAACAATCAGAATTTCAGTCATCTGTTACCCGAAGATCCTACCTATTAACACACTGTTTCTATCACCAAATAAATTGTACAATTCACTTTGGAAAACTGCTGAAGAACACGTCCGCCCATTGGGCTGCTGCTAAGAATGAAAAATCTTCAATTAGTTTGTTTAAAAATACCTTGACTCTTCATTCAAATCAATCCATTGATATACTGAGGACAGATCCAGTATACTGAACAGATAACTCTTCTTCATGGTCGAAATAGTTGCAGAAAAACGACAGCACGTCCGCGATATTCGGAGTTGGTCTCCATCGACCCACGTGAATGAATATAGCTCAAGCCTATCTATATGCATTCCGAAATGTCACCCTTAGTTCTTGCATGAGGTGACAATCTTTGTGAGAAAAACTGAAGCACATTTCAAGTGCTCCCTGATGTACATCCTCTCACTTTTGACCTTCCACTATTTCCAACTTTTGAAACGTTATGTAATGTTATGTTATTTTGTTTTTGTACTGCACCCATCACCACCAAGGTGGTCTTCCAGCGTGGTCTTCCTTAAGCATTGTTGGAGTTAATCCCATTCTTCATATGATACTCTGAGTGATTCCCTGCAGTTTACTCCAGATATTCAGAAAGCACACCAAGGCACAACTTAGCAATGTCCTCACCTGTTACTGTCTGCTTTGCAGGCAGCACTGGCTAACGTTTACAGAGTCTCTTCATCATATTTACTGTTTATTGGTGCTCGGAATCCAGTGCGGGGACATTTGTAATGATGCCAGAAATATTCTGATCTCTGTTTCCATTCAAAAATCAAGTGGCTGCCGCACAATATTCCAACACCTTAACATTTCTTGCAAGGGACCACCAACGTTAGAATAACATGCTGTTGCGTCCCATGCATGCAATTCTAAATGCACACTAGGCAGAGGGCACAAGCAAAGATTAAAAAGCAAGGCAAACTCAATTCTACTCTTCCAAAGTCAGCTCTGTCTCGTGGAAAAGTAAACGCTGCCTGCAAATATTCCTTGCAGGCAGTGTTTACTAATGGATTCCGATGGAATCCACGTGGTTTTAACCACGTTAAAAACTGAGGCAAATTCCCTAGGAATTAATTTATTGTACACATGTATGAAAATATCATGCAGGCATACAAGACACATTGACGAGTCAGAGGAGGATAGCGCTGCAAACATTTTATTTCTGCTATGTGCCCCTCCTCCATATGGTATGATCCAAACTGGGGTGCATGGTAAATGGAGGCATAAAAGCATTATGCCTCACTTTTATGCCTCCATCTAATGCACTACCCATGTAAAACAAGGCTGTAAGTGTCTCAGGGTGAAATGCCTCTGTGCTGATGTTTGCTTTCTGAAATGCTGAATGTAGGAATAGCCTGCAACTAAAAGCACGCACTTTTGCATTGAAATACAGTGCTTTCTTTTCTCATCTGCCCTCTTCAACCCCCTATTCTGCCTGCCACACTCACCTTTTTTTCTCTCACAGAACACTGCCCTGACCTTCGCCTTCTGTACACAAGCATGCAGTAGGATCCTTTTTATGTCTAAATTGAAAGAGCTTTAGCTCTCTTTCAGTGCTCTTGAAGATACATATTACAGGAGGGTCCTGATGATAGTTGGTTGCTCCATGGTGCAGAATGAGTGCTTCCTGGCGAAGTCTCTGTTACAAAGGCAGTCATTTTGTAGGAGGGAGTGGTAGGGTGGCCAACTTTCGGAAATCATTTTGCAGGACACTTGCCCACAAGGTGGCGATGACGTCACATCATCATTCACCTTTGATCCACCCCCAATTGTTATTTTAAGAATTGGTGAATGGGTGTTCATGCTCTAACATCCGGTTTCTTTGCAACGCCGCCAGATTGTCCTTGGGAGATGATGGGCACACTTCTAAGCTGTAAACATGACCATCGCAACCCCATGAAGAAAGCACTAGCATTGTAGTAAAAAAGTCGGGTGTCAGAGCTTTAACAGCAGGACTGGAAGAGCGGCAACAGCAGCCCGATCTACAGGCCCAAAAACGAGTCCTGGGTCAGGACTGCTAAATGAAAGGAGGCAGGACTTTCCTCTGTCCTGCACGGGAGAGAGTGCTCCTTAAGGGGACAGTCCCGCAAAATACAGGACAGTTGCCCACCCTGTTCAGTGGAACTGTCGAAGAAGGGGTGACATTTGTGGACGATGCTTCTAAAACCATGTCATGTTTGCCTGCTGCTCAGTGCATTGATGGGTTTTCACTTTTGTGCGGCATTGCGTTGTTTTGGCTATTTTTGTTCTCTTTCTCAAACTTGTCGTGCACTCCAAGACCAAGAAAATGTACAGCATCTGTCAGTGAAGTTTGTGTATCGCTTGCTTAATCAGGTGAATCCACCACATCAGCCACACACCTTGACACAGTTGTGCCCCCATGCATGGTTGATACTGGTCGTACACAGGCCTTTTAGACAGTGTTTATCATTTCAACACTGGGCGGCTTCTTGCCATTCCATGGGGTCAGAAGCACTCACACCTGCATGCTCTGGCTCTGGCCACAAGTGCTCTGTGAGTGGGAGGGGTTTGTGGTGTAAGAGTTCTTTCAAGCGATTAAATCCCCAGCCTCTGACCCCCAGTAGAGCGCAGGTTTCATGCTCCTCTCCCCGTGGCTCAAACGGCACCAATGTATATCTCATAGGATACCCAGGCGCCTATATCCTGGAGGAGTACCGCGGGAGGAGTGCAAGTCCAAGGGTCACCAGTGCTGTTCATTGCTCATAGGGGGTGGTCATAGGATACTTCCCCCTGCTTGGCAGGCCTTCAATCCAGCTCATTAGCACATCAGAAGGAGTCATGCAGACTGATGTTGAACACGGCAGCACAACCCTAATAATACGGCCTAATAATTCACTTTGGCCACAGTATCATACAATCTCTGCTTGACTGCTAAGAGTGTTTGCCAACACAGAGACTATCACTTTTGTAACCACATCAGACCTGTGGAACAGCCTCCCCCCTCTACTTAAAGCCACTGCGGACCACCTTGGTTTTAGAAGAGCTTTGAAAACTTACTTGTTTTAATTTCTGTTCTCTCCATTGGTTTTTCCCCGACCGAGCAGCTTCCTTTCGAGCGCCATGATGCCTTTGGGCGACCGTGCGCTTTATAAGTTGTAATAACATAATAACATAACATAACATCATGAAGAATATTTAGATGGCATTTTTCATATTGTTTTTACAGTTACATAACAAAAGCTAACTAAGAACGAAGAAACACATTAAGGGCCTGATTCCCAGATGCGTTTTATAATGGTGCAATCCCATTGGACAATGCTATGTGAATCAGGCCCTAACTGTTACCTTGCAACAGAAAGATACCACTGTGGAAAAGCAACAAATCAACAATTCTGGACTATGCCCACATCTATGTAATAAAGAATACTGCTATATATAAGTGGCATTCCACCAACTACTGAATCTCGCCCACAGGAAGTCTCGGGAGGCTCACGACGCAATCAAGAAAGGAACTACAAAGGGATACAAATCTCCAGACAATACCAACAACAATGACTATTTGAAACATTCATAAAAAGGATTAATAAATGGAAGGCAATAACTAATATGGGATATAGCTACAAATGATTGCAAAAAATGTCATGGATTTCTGACAAACAATTCAATAATAAGGAAATATGGAAACAATTTCCCTATCAAATAAACGCTGAGACTGGAGTCAGTAAAACTTTGGTTAAGGGTTTGCTCTAACATCAAAAGTAGCGCTGACCAAGGAAATTATTTTCTCCATGGTTGGTAGCGATGTTGTGCACATTTCCTCAGTGGGTTTGATTAAAAAAGCTCTGCAGATGGCAAACTGCAATGTTTCACTCTCTGATGAGCCCATTACAAAAGCGAGGGCAGACTCCTTTATATCCGGCCTGGGAATGAGATGCAGGTTTCCTGAAGAACATCTAGAACTAAAGGAACAATCCATCAGGCGCTAGATAATTCTTTCTGAGCCTCAGCTACCAAGCTATCCAATATGGGCCAGGTCTAGTAGAGACTGGGGGGCTGATTCATGGAATTTGTGCGCCCAGAAACGGGGATTTGTGCGCCATTCTGCCCGCAAATCCCGGTTTGACAAATGGGGATTTGCGGGCAGAATGGAGCATAAATCCTCGTTTTTCGGCCCACAATTTCCATGAATCAGCACCTGTGTTCTTATCACACACGAGCCAGATTCAATACCATCTCCTCGAATGGAATGCAAAGTGGGCACGGAATATTTTAACTAATCCGATTTGTCCAATCTGCACGGCTGATAGAAGAATTATTAGATCTAATCTTCTTTTCTCCAGCCAATACTATTCCCCACCAGCACTTCTTGACTCCTCTTTTAAGACCATTGGCATTTAGGCACTGTAGACCTGCCCTCCTCTACTTGTTAAAGCCTATTTGAATGTAAGATCCAAACTATTAAAAAAGGAAGATGAATAGAGGCTGTATTGCATCTTCTAGTATTTTAAGATTGCCCAACATTGTTTGCTTCACTGACAATGTAACTCAGTCATTTTACCTGGCTAAGGGGTGATGCAATTCTTGGATATCGAATTTGAATTCATTGATTATGGTTTATGGAATAGGATTTTTAGAGGCTTTATCATATTCAATATGGCTTGTATTCACATGTGTGTAAGCAAGCTCTGTACACGAATCATCATTTAAAAGACATTTCATGGCTAGTCCTTCACTATTTATTTAGCCTATGTAAGATTTGATGATTTTTGTATATAATGTGATTTTCATGAAATTCAATGTTCTGAATACACTTTTTACAACAAAAAAATAATTGGCTGCTAAACATATGTTGAAGTCTTGAAAAGGAGAGAGATGATCAAAACATATCTTTAAAAGACATATGACACTTTCAAATAACATGATGTTCTCCATTTGTTTTTCACACCAAATTGTCAACAGTGAGATGTATTTGGCAAAGCGTTCAGTTATCAATAAGTTAGGAAGGAATAGAGGTAGGGGCAAAGGCTGTTATGGGGGGCACCCATATTAAAAGAAATGGCAACAGTTATAAAAATATTAAAAAAACATTTTGCTCATTTTTAGGGAGTCGTGAAAATGGGAAACTCGTTTTTCTGGCATAGAACCGAGGCAACATTTTTAGCCATTCTGTTAATAAAACGTAACTTTCTAATACCACTGATGCCACTCCATTCGCAACATTCCATGAGGCATACTACAATGACATGCCTCTCACCTGTGCACAGAAGGAAAGAGTAGAATATGTCTCTGAGCAAGGCCTGGGATGGGTGGGTGGGTGTGTGTGTGTGTGTTTGTGATGATGTGTGCGTTTATGAAGACAAACAATAAATAGGCCGATTCATGGAATTAATGTGCGCTGAAAATTCCCGCGCAAGCGTGCGAAACCGTGCGAATCACAGTGCAAGTGCGAAAATCGCAGTGCAAGTGCGAAAATCGCAGCAAAACCTGTGCACATCGATTCATGGAAGTCCGTGCGCAAGTAAAATCTGGGATGTGCGCTGAAAATCTGCGTGGCGCACGCCGGCGCACAGGTCATCTAACGGCGTGCGCTACGGCCAAAGCGAAAGCGCACATAGCGCGGCGCATATAACAAAAGTAGGCGTAACACGGAGCAGGACACGCGGAATGGGGAACAACACGGGAAAATTTGGGCGTTACGGGGGAAGTACAGGAGGCAAGTGCGTGGAACGCCCACACGCTCGCCTACAACACGTATTCATGGAATCGAATAGGGCAAACCAGCGCACGGGCGAAGACGCGCACAGGCCTAAACACATCCGCCACACGAAGGCAGGCGGTAGCGTCCCTGCGCATGAAAAAATGTGCGCCAAAATGTGCACTAACAAAAAGCACGTATATACAGCTCTGATGATTGTCCCATACTGTGGCCCTCTAGGACAAATGACGTGCAAAGGGGTACGCGACAAACACGGACACCCCTTGTGTCAAAAATAGCGTGTGCATGTATTTCGGGGGTGCGCGGGAACTTTCACACGCGATTGGCCTTGGGCGAGCGGGGTGCGTGTAAATCTGGGGTTCGTGGGAAGTTTCACACGCGATAGGCCTTGTGCGAGTGGGGTGCGTGTATTCCTGGGGTTCGCATGAAGTTGCACAGGCGATTGGCCTGGGTATGTGTAAATCTGGGGTTCGCGGAAAGTCTCACACGCGATAGGCCCTGTGTGAGTGGGGTGCGTGTATTCCTGGGGTTCGTGTGAAGTTTCACACGCGATTGGCCTGGGTATGTGTAAATCTGTGGTGCGCGGGAAGTTTCACACGCGATTGGCCTTGGGCGAGCAGGGTACGTGTATTTCTGGGGTGCGCGGGAAGTTTCACACGCGATTTCAGCAGAGTACATGTATTTCTGGGGTTCGCGGGAAGTTTCACACGTGATTTCAGCAGGGTACGTGTATTTCTGGGGTTCGCGGGAAGTTTCACACGCGATTCCAGCAGGGTACGTGTATTTCTGGGGTTCGCAGGAAGTTTCACACGCGATAGGCCCTGTGCGAGTGGGGTACGTGTATTTCGGGGGTGCGCGGGAAGTTTCACACACTACAGGCCCTGTGCGAGTGGGGTATGTGTATATCTGGGGTGCAGGGGAGTCCTACAAGTGAATTGGCAGTGTGGGTCCTCCCATGTGTTCCCTCTACACCCTCCACGGCCCCTGCAGGCAGCCCACACCACAGGGGACTACCCTGCACCCCTGGTCATGTCCCGCAGGCAGACCATCCACCATGGGCATGCCCCCCAGGCAAGGCACATGTCAGCTTGCATTACTGATCACCAACGCATGACCCCCTCCACCCCCACCACCCAGCAGTGCAGGACACCTGCCAGCAGGCCCCCACTCATGTCCCACACATGTCCCCTTGCACCCCCACCCCCCAGCAGTGCAGGGCACCTGCCAGCAGGCCCCCACTCATGTCCCCTTGCACCCCCACCCCCCAGCACTTAGGGGCACCTGCCAGCAGGCCCCCACTCATGTCCCACTCATGTCCCCTTGCACTCCCACCCCCAGCAGTGCAGGGCACCTGCCAGCAGGCCCCCACTCATGTCCCCTTGCACCCCCACCCCCCAGCACTGAGGGGCACCTGCCAGCAGGCCCCCACTCATGTCCCCCAGCACCCCCACCCCCCAGCAGTGCAGGGCACCTGCCAGCAGGCCCCCACTCATGTCCCACACATGTCCCCTTGCACCCCCACCCCCCAGCAGTGCAGGGCACCTGCCAGCAGGCCCCCATCATGTCCCCTTGCACCCCCCCCAGCACTGAGGGGCACCTGCCAGCAGGCCCCCACTCATATCCCCTTGCACCCCCACCCCCCCAGCCATGCAGGGCACCTGCCAGCAGGCCCCCACTCATGTCCCCTTGCAGCCCCACCCCCCAGCACTGAGGGGCACCTGCCAGCAGGCCCCCACTCCTGTCCCCCAGCACCCCCACCGCCCAGCAGTCAGGGGCACCTGCCAGCAGGCCACCACTCATGGCCCACTCATGTACCCTTGCACCCCCACCCCCCATCAGTGCAGGGCACCTGCCAGCAGGCCCCCACTCATGTCCCACTCATGTCCCCTTGCACCCCCACCCCCCAGCAGTGCAGGGCACCTGCCACCAGGCCCCCACTCATGTCCCACTCATGTCCCCTTGCACCCCCACCCCCCAGCAGTGCAGAGCACCTGCCAGCAGGCCCCCACTCATGTCCCCCAGCACCCCCACCCCCCAGCAGTGCAGGGTACCTGCCAGCAGGCCCCCACTCATGTCCCACACATGTCCCCTTGCACCCCCACCCGCCAGCAGTGCAGGGCACCTCCCAGCAGGCCCCCACTCATGTCCCCTTGCACCCCCACCCCCCAACACTGAGGGGCACCTGCCAGCAGGCCCCCACTCATGTCCCACTCATGTCCCCTTGCACCCCCAGCAGTGCAGGGCACCTGCCAGCAGGCCCCCTCTCATGCCCCCCAGCACCCCTACCCCCAGCACTGAGGGGCACCTGCCAGCAGGCCCCGACTCATGTCCCTTGCACACCCACCCCCCAGCACTAAGGGCACCTGCCAGCAGGCCCCCACTCATGTCCCCCAGCACCCCCACCCCCCAGCACTGAGGGGCACCTGCCAGCAGGCCCCCACTCATGTCCCCTTGCACCCCCACCCCCCAGCAGTGAAATGGCAATCTCATGACACAAACCAAAAGTCAACTATGTACATCAACACATGTCCGCCACACGAAGGCAGGCGGTAGTGTCCCTGCGCATCAAAAAAATGAGCGCTAACAAAAAGCCCGTATATACAGCTCTGATGAATGTCCCATACTGTGGCCCTCTAGGATAAATGACGTGCAAAGGGGTACGCGACAAACACGGACACCCGCTGTGTCAAAAATAGCATGTATTTCGGGGGTGCGCAGGACGTTTCACACGCGATTGGGCCTGGGCAAGCGGGGTACGTGTATTACTGGGGTGGGCGGGGAAGTACAGGATGCAAATGCGCGGAACGCCCACACGCATGCGCCAAAAAAGAACAACTAATCTGGAAACACGTACGCCAGCAGGAAGCAGGCGTACGTGGACCCGCGCAGCATAAAAGTGCGCGCAAACAACAAGCAGGCTCAGACGCCAGGATGAACATACCGTACCTAGCAGCAGTGGTCATGGGATACCGCAGGAGGAGGAGGAGGATAGTCAGGTCCAGAATTTTCACATCCAGAACCATCCTTTTTGGCATGCCTGATGACCAGGTGTATGGGAGGTACAGGTTTCCACCTCACATAATACTCGACCTGGTCAGTGAGTGGGAGGATGACCTCACATCACCCACCCTCTGCTCCCAAACACTCACCCCCTGGAGAAGGTCCTCAATGTACTGCAATTTTTGGCCACCGGATATTTCAGCGGACAAGTGCCATAGTGGGGGGGTGTCACAGGCCACGCAGTCACGCTGCCTACACCAGGTCTTGGCCATCATGACTGCACGCCCATCAGTCCGCAGGCACATATACCTGCCCAGAACACCTGCAGAAAGGCAGGCTGCCGTCCAGGATTTCTACGGGCTGGCACAATTCCCCAAAGTCCTAGGTGCCATTGATTGCACCCATGTGGCTCTACGTCCCCCCAGGGCATCAGAGCACATCTATAGAAACCGCAAGCACTGGCATTCCATTAACGTGCAGGTAGTATGTGATGCCAAGGGAATCATCACCTCAGTATATGCCAACTATCCAGGGTCCACCCACGACAGTTTCATTTACAGAATGTAAACCCTAAACCGGGACCTAGAAGCTGGGCGGCATGGCGATACATGGCTGCTCGGTGAGTATAAATGCCACAGCACATGCATGCATGCCAGATACTGAGTAATGTCACAACCCTACTAAGGATACCCATCACCACCTCGCCAGGGGACAGTGCCTACCCTCTGAGCACCCACATGATGACGCCAATTCTGAACCCCACCACACCACACCAGGAAAGATACAACACAGCCCATATTGCAACCCAGGGCATAGTGGAGCGCACATTCGGAGTGCTCAAGCACAGTAGTGTGCAGGATCATAGTGGCAGCATGTGTCCTGCACAACGTTGCAACACGCCGGGGCCTGCCGGTGGACATGGTGGTGCCCCCACATCCCCATCCACATGCACACCTGCTGCACATGGGAGGGGAAAGGGCACGGGGTGAGGCAGCCCGAACGCAGCTGGTGGCTAATTACTTCACTTAGAATCACACCCCTGTGGAGTGCACACAGCCCTGCCACATACCAGCTGACAATCAATGATGATGACATAAGGGACAGTCAACTGTCACAACCATACCAGCCTGAGATTGGTCACCTGAAAGTGTCACAATGTGTGCATCCCTACCTACAGAAAAACCACCAATGCTGTGTCATCAAAAGACACATATGCTGCCAAATGCATTACCCCCTTGCAAAATACAACATGAGAACAGTGCCATGTCACCCAACCTCTCCCCAGCACTGCCACCCAAAACACCATGGCATGTCATGCTATGTGAGAGCAAACAAAGCAATCCCGAAAACCTGACACAAGTGTCACAAAGTACAGTGTCCCTAATGGAAACTGGCCACACACAATATGCTCCCAGTAATGTTGAACTAACAACACACATGACCAAATACTTACCAACAATACAATGCAGCTACACAAGCTCAAACATAACTAAAACATGATAGTACTATGTTAAAGTAGTCGTAGTCTTACAACCTGAATATGCCACCACATCGCCCCCTTCCAACTGTAGTCTTGCAGGCTTCAAAACTTGTCTGTGTACTGCATACAACATGAACTCCATCTCCAAAGTAGACGGCCTTGTGAAGACATGAGGAATGAACATGCAAATACAGAGGGAGACATGGAAGCAGAAGCATACATAATTCCAACATGCAGTGTATAATACAACAACAATATACACAAGGAATGTCTACACAGTATTGACTCCAGACTGCCCACACAGCTCATGGGAGCCCAACATCACTGTGTACATAACTGTCACTTGGTCACACCCTTTGCAAGCCCATGGAAACGGGAAGCAGGAGGGGTGTGTGTCTCACGAACCCAAGCATCGAATCCAAACTCAGGACAAGCCTGCATGTGCCCAGCCAGAATACAGTGGATGCCCACGGGAGCCACACAAGGCAACACACTGTCAAAAAATAATAAAAAATAAAAAATAAAAAATAAAAAATGAAAAATAAAAAATAAAAAAATTAAAAATAAAAAATAAAAAATAAACAATAAAAAATGGCCATGTGGGGGCAGAGGGGGCGAGGCCACCCAGGAGGTCCGAGGACAGGGTGCGCACCAACAGCCGGTTGGAAAAAAAAACACCTCCATGGGCTCATGGCCTGCACGGCTATGCCAATGTGGTAGAACTGCTGCTGTCGCTCTCATTACCCTCTGCTGCTGCCACAGGAGGTGGTGGTGCTATGGGAGGCAGCCCACGCAAAGCCCTGGTATGGTCCTCAATGGCAGCAAGCATGCGGGTGTGGAAGGTCTCGTTCTGGAGGATTATTGTCATGATCTCTGCTTCCAAAAGGTCAGGGTTTTCCCAACTCCCTTGGAAGCAGATCCATTACCCAGGTTCCGAGTGCCAACCAGTCCCAATTGGGACCTTTTGGACCCAGTCCTGGCGCCAGTGGCACCAGGCTCATAAATATGCCCAGTCCCAGCGCTGGAAGCGCCGGGCTCATAATGCTTGGGTGGACTTACCTGCAGCAGACCATGCTGCTTACTTGCCTGCCAGTTGAGTCTCTGATCCTCTTCTGTTTGGAACTACTTTCCCTGTTGGGTGGGGCAGGAGCCACTCCCTAGATTCAGAACACTGGAACTCTTCTGGAAAGCAGGAACTCTTTTCTTACCTAGGCGTGGCTGTGGAAGGAGACACCTAAGCACTACAGGAGGCTATTTAAACCACACCCGATGGATGAATCTTGCTTTGCGTTATTCTGCATCCTCAGCAGCAGAACGCTCATCGTGTCTTCTGCATCTGATCCTGGGCCTAAGGAAAAAGGCTTACCATTCTGAATCCAGTCTTCAGCAACACCTATAAAGACAAGAAAGAACAGGTTAGCATTACGGTCTTCAGTGACAGCTCTTCACTTACCTGGTCCATCGGCTGTCACCAACGCCTCGCGCTGCATTCCGGCATCTGAAAGACAAAGGCTTACCTACTCTTCGTGCGCTCCGGAGGTCCTCACACTGCATTCCGGCATCTGAAAGACAAAAGCTTACCAACTCTTCGCACGCTCCGGAGGCCTTCGGCGCTGCATCCCGCATCTGAAAGACAAAACAAGGTGCGTTTAAAGACATTGGGGAACTTTAATACTCACGTGCCATTACTCCTTTCCACATCTAACCCAGTGGGTATTCCGGCACCCTGCAGCCCCCCCGAACTTGTACCTGCAAAATAAAAGACAGTTAGAGCGCATCGTGAAGCAGGCAACAAGCGCTTACTTACGTGCTTCCAGGCGCTTCTATTCATCACACAGGCTCCATCTTCAACTCACTTCAGCCCGCCATCCGCCATCGCCGGAACCCTGCAAAACAAGAGACATCATTACTAAAGACTTTAAAGACATTAGAATGACTCGAAACTTACCGTTCGTGCAGTAAACGACGGACAGCAGTTCTCTGAAGTCAAGAGGCCTGCTCCCCTTATCCAGTGAAGAAACTGGTTACAGCACCCTGCCTCGAGGCAGATGGAGAGCACGGCGTTCACTTACCTAAGGTGAGAGCGTTAACCTTTGGGGTTCTACAGGAGAAGAGAAAGGGAAGAAGAGAGAGACATTCAATAACCCAGTTCATTAATCCCACATTTTCTATCTGCAGACATCTTACCCTTCGAGCCAGACATACAGTGCACAGAGGTCCAGCCCAAAGAGCCAGCCGTGTGTTACACATCACCTTTGAAGATACGGTATACGCCCAGTCAAGACCGGCGCCTCTACGGGAATCAGGTGAGCGTTACAGAACGCAAAGCCTACCACAAAACTCCCGTCCAGGCGCTATGGAAACCTCGGATACCGACCAGCTAGCCCAGTTACTCGGGGAACTAAGGGCAGAAGTGCATGCAGCCCGTCAGGAAACGAACGCTCTAAGAAGGGAACTGATTATTTCCAAGGAGCGAACAGATGATCTCGCTAGACAATTGCTACAGTCACAAGCCGGACAGACCCCGTTACCCGCATCTGGGGGAAATCTTCCTTCTACATCCTCTATGAATCCAGTGCAGATCAACCTGCCTGGGAATGTACCTCTGGCTCCGCCCGAACGATTTTCTGGTGACCCAAAGAGGTTTGCAGTATTTATCAATCAGTGCCGGTTGCATTTCTTATGCCGGCCAGCAGCCTTTCCAACTGATCAAGCTAAAGTAGCTTTCGTGCTTTCGTACCTTAGTGGCAATGCGGCAGACTGGTCGATCCCTCTAGTAAATCAAGATGATCCGGTCCTCCATGATTTTCAAGCTTTTCAGCTCAGTATGGAAAAACTGTTCGCAAGACATTCACAGGGGCAGGCCTTGGACAATGAGCTTCTTTCGTTGCGACAAGGTAATCAAGACCTTTTGGCTTATATTGCGTCTTTCAACAGACTGATAGTGGAAACTCACTGGCCTGAGGACAATAGGATAACGCTGTTTTATAGGGGTCTACGCGGAGAGCTCAAAGATGTGTTAGCCCAAGTAGTGAATCCCCCACAAGATTGTTCGGACTATATAGACTTAGTCGTTCAAATAGATCACAGACTGCAGAACAGGAAGGCCGATCGTTTCAAGTTTGATGCTCAAGTATTTTCCAAACCGCCAACTCCTTCCAAAGGAGTAGACTCCGGGGAACCCATGCAAATAGGGGGTCTGAAAGGTCCTCTAACACAAAAGGAGCGGGAAAGGAGAAAACAGTTGCAATTATGCCTCTATTGCGGAAACTCAGGGCACTTTCTTCGAGACTGTCCGGTGAAACCTGCCAAGAAGGCAGTAGGAGCTGCAGTTACCAAAGTTACAAATTCTGAGCAGGGAAACGACCTCGCCCGACAAGAATAGAGGTCCTCTTGCCGAGCGTGAAAACCAGTTCCGTGACCTCGCATTTCGTGATACCTATGGTCCTCATCAGCCCTGATAATCCGGATCGATTACATGCAATTGAAGCTTACGTCGACAGCGGTGCCATCGGCAATTATGTGGATCATGAAATGGTTTTGAGGATGAATCTAACTCTTTGTCCCAAGGCTGTAAAGGACGTCATTACTACGGTGGATGGTACGGAGATAGCCTCCGGGCCAGTAACGCATACCACTCAAGAAGTGACGCTAGTAAGTCAAGATGGACACCATGAGAAGATCGTGTTCGATGTGATCAAGGCCCCTCAGTTTCAGATTATTCTAGGAATACCTTGGTTAGAGAAACACAATCCTCTGATCGATTGGCGAGCAAGAACGGTCCAGTTTCCAGAATGTGTCTCTACTTGTCACCCTCCACCTGGTGTTGCACTGGCAGCAATTTCTTCAGAGACTCCCCAGTTACCTCCCGAATACCTAGAATACCAAGATGTTTTCCGGAAGGATCAGGCTAACTCTCTACCTCCTCATAGGTCTTATGACTGCCAGATCGACCTGATACCTGGATCTACTCCTCCTTGTAGTAGAATTTATGCCCTCACCGAGCCTGAGAACCTTCACCTTCGACAATACCTGGATCAATACCTGGCAAATGGGTTTATTCGTCCTTCCAAGTCCCCTGCTTCTTCAGCTTTGTTCTTCGTTCCAAAAAAGGAAGGAGACCTTAGAGCTTGTATAGATTATTTCTCCCTGAACCAGATCACCGTTAAGAATAGATATCCGTTACCTTTGATCCCTGAACTCCTGGACCAAGTCAGAAAAGCATGCATATATACAAAGCTGGATCTTAGAGGAGCTTACCACTTGGTACGAGTAAAAGAGGGTGATGAATGGAAGACGGCCTTCCGCACCAAGTATGGGCTATTTGAATATCAGGTCATGCCCTTCGGACTTTGTAATGCCCCGGCCGCCTTTCAATATTTTATGAACGATGTCCTCAGAGAGCTCATAGATGTGTGTGTTGTTGTTTACATTGACGACATCCTCGTTTATTCTTCATCGGAATCTGAACATCGGAAACACGTGAAAATGGTCCTCGAAAGATTGCGTCAACACAAACTTTTCGCTAAGTTGGAAAAATGTGTTTTCAACGTGACTGAAGTTGAATTCTTGGGATTCATATTATCACCTGGCGGAGTGCGTATGGATTCAAAGAAGGTCGATGCAGTTCTCAAATGGCCATCACCATCCTCCGTAAAAGGTGTGCAAAGCATGTTAGGCTTTGCTAACTTTTACCGCAGGTTTATCCCCGAATTCTCTCGAATAGTCCAGCCCATCACTGCCTTGTTAAAGAAAAACAAACGTTTTGAATGGTCTACCGAGGCGGAACAAGCTTTCCAGGATTTGAAGACTAAATTTATCTCTGCACCAATCTTAAAACACCCTCGCCCCGAACTCCCCTACATCGTGGAAACTGATGCTTCAAGCCTTGCCATGGGGGCAGTTCTATCACAAAAGGACCCGGTAACCAATCAGTTGCATCCCGTGGCATTTTGGTCACGCAAATTCTCGCCTCCTGAAATCAATTACACGATTACTGACAAGAAACTTCTGGCTATCAAGTCTGCCTTTAAGGCTTGGCGGCATTATCTGCTGGGGGCCCGACACACCGTTACTGTGATTACGGATCACCGAAACCTGCAATATTTGAAAACCGCAAAAGCCCAATCCTCTAGACAACTCCGTTGGGCATTATTCTTTGCCGAGTTTGACTTCATAATTACCTATCGACCTGGTACAAAAAACGGTAAAGCTGATGCCCTCTCTCGGATGGGAGTGGAAGAACACTTGATCAACCCTAAACCTGTACCAATCATTCCCGAACAAAGAATTCTGGGTGTAATCGCCACAGAATCCATAGAGGAAGTTAAGGATAAAGCCAGGCAACTTGTAACTCCAGCAGACATACAGAATTGGCATCTGCAGGGAAAGGACTTTGCAGTAAAGGACAACTTATTGTATTTCCAAGAACGATTATACCTACCCAGCACAGATTTACAGAAAAAAGTAATCTCTTGTTATCACGATTCTTTAATGGAAGGACATCCCGGTATGGCCAAGACCTCAGAAAAGATCAAGCGCTACTTCTGGTGGCCGTCTTGGAAAAAAGATATCAGAGACTTTATAATGTCCTGTGGAGTATGCGCCCAAAACAAGAGTCAAAAGGAAAGACCAGCAGGCCTCTTACGCCCTATTGACATCCCACCTCGCCCTTGGCATACGCTTTCTATGGACTTCATCACCGATCTACCACCATGCTCCGGATACAATACGATTCTAGTAATCGTGGACTTATTCTCCAAGATGGCGCATTTCATTCCGCTCAAAGGCTTGCCAACAGCAGCAACTCTGGCCCGAGAATTTCTCGAAAACATCGTCCGACTGCACGGTTTTCCTTCGGTTCTAATTTCGGATCGAGGTAGTCAATTTATTTCTCATTTTTGGTGAAGTTGCTGTCGGTCGGCTCAAATTGATGTGAGACTATCGACCAGTCACCACCCTCAGACCGACGGACAAACCGAGAGGACCAATCAAACTCTGGAATAGTATTTACGCTGCATGCTGCAACAAACTGAAAAAACTTGGAAAGACATCCTTTGGATAGCCGAATATGCCTATAATAACTCTGTCCATTCGGGAACTGGGAAAACCCCGTTTTTTCTTTTGTATGGCAGTCACCCTCGAACCTCGGAGTTGGATCCCCTCCAAGATCTTGAAACACCAGCAGTAGACTACCTGCATTCTACAATCACCCAAGCCTTTAAGGAAGCTGTTTCTCACCTTCAAAGGGCTAAAGAACAATACAAGAAAGGAGCAGATCAACATCGGAAGGAAGCCCCTCAATATCAAGTAGGGGATCAAGTCTGGTTATCCACCAAATATCTACCTCTAAAAGGGCCACGCACATTCAACCCAAGATACCTTGCTCCCTATTCCATCACTACCATAGTAAACCCAGTAGCGGTCAAGTTGGACTTGCCCCCGCACATGAAGATACATCCGGTCTCCCATGTCTCTCTATTAAAACCCGTGCAACCTCAAACCCGACTAACCAAATCTCCAAAACCTATCCTAGTTGATGGAGAACTCGAGTTTGAAGTCAAAAGCATTCTGGACTCCAAGATCTCCAAATCTAAACTATTCTACCTAATTGACTGGAAAGGCTACGGCCCCCAAGAGAGATCCTGGGAACCTGCTGAATATGTCCACGCTCCTCGCCTAATCAAAAGATTTCACCGAACATTTCCTGACAAGCCAAAACCCCCGGAGAAGCCCGGTTTGGGAGGGGCCTTGAGGGGATTACTGTCATGATCTCTGCTTCCAAAAGGTCAGGGTTTTCCCAACTCCCTTGGAAGCAGATCCATAACCCAGGTTCCGAGTGCCAACCAGTCCCAATTGGGACCTTTTGGACCCAGTCCTGGCGCCAGTGGCACCAGGCTCATAAATATGCCCAGTCCCAGCGCTGGAAGCGCCGGGCTCATAATGCTTGGGTGGACTTACCTGCAGCAGACCATGCTGCTTACTTGCCTGCCAGTTGAGTCTCTGATCCTCTTCTGTTTGGAACTACTTTCCCTGTTGGGTGGGGCAGGAGCCACTCCCTAGATTCAGAACACTGGAACTCTTCTGGAAAGCAGGAACTCTTTTCTTACCTAGGCGTGGCTGTGGAAGGAGACACCTAAGCACTACAGGAGGCTATTTAAACCACACCCGATGGATGAATCTTGCTTTGCGTTATTCTGCATCCTCAGCAGCAGAACGCTCATCGTGTCTTCTGCATCTGATCCTGGGCCTAAGGAAAAAGGCTTACCATTCTGAATCCAGTCTTCAGCAACACCTATAAAGACAAGAAAGAACAGGTTAGCATTACGGTCTTCAGTGACAGCTCTTCACTTACCTGGTCCATCGGCTGTCACCAACGCCTCGCGCTGCATTCCGGCATCTGAAAGACAAAGGCTTACCTACTCTTCGTGCGCTCCGGAGGTCCTCACACTGCATTCCGGCATCTGAAAGACAAAAGCTTACCAACTCTTCGCACGCTCCGGAGGCCTTCGGCGCTGCATCCCGCATCTGAAAGACAAAACAAGGTGCGTTTAAAGACATTGGGGAACTTTAATACTCACGTGCCATTACTCCTTTCCACATCTAACCCAGTGGGTATTCCGGCACCCTGCAGCCCCCCCGAACTTGTACCTGCAAAATAAAAGACAGTTAGAGCGCATCGTGAAGCAGGCAACAAGCGCTTACTTACGTGCTTCCAGCCGCTTCTATTCATCACACGGGCTCCATCTTCAACTCACTTCAGCCCGCCATCCGCCATCGCCGGAACCCTGCAAAACAAGAGACATCATTACTAAAGACTTTAAAGACATTAGAATGACTCGAAACTTACCGTTCGTGCAGTAAACGACGGACAGCAGTTCTCTGAAGTCAAGAGGCCTGCTCCCCTTATCCAGTGAAGAAACTGGTTACAGCACCCTGCCTCGAGGCAGATGGAGAGCACGGCGTTCACTTACCTAAGGTGAGAGCGTTAACCTTTGGGGTTCTACAGGAGAAGAGAAAGGGAAGAAGAGAGAGACATTCAATAACCCAGTTCATTAATCCCACATTTTCTATCTACAGACATCTTACCCTTCGAGCCAGACATACAGTGCACAGAGGTCCAGCCCAAAGAGCCAGCCGTGTGTTACACATCACCTTTGAAGATACGGTATACGCCCAGTCAAGACCGGCGCCTCTACGGGAATCAGGTGAGCGTTACAATTATAGTGCGGAGATCCCCATGCAGCACCTGACGTGATGCCCGGATCTCCTCCCGAGTTGCTTGCATCTCAGCTGAGATCGAACGTGTGAGCCGCTCCAGCTGCTGTTCTGTCCTCAAGTTAGTGGAAGTCTGAAGGTCAATAAGAGTCTCCCTGAGGTGATGGAGTTCTACCCTCAGGGCTCCCCTGTGGCCCTGGGACTCTATTGATATCGATTGACGTAGAGTCTCCAGTGCCGCCCGTCTGTCCCTGTTGGACGCCAACATGTCCTCCCTGTGTGATTGGCAAATGGAGTCTGTTGCCTGCTGTAGTTGCTCCATCTGCCTTTCAGGGGGGACAATGGAAGTGGCCACCCTCTCCATTGCTTGAGCCATCATCCGAACTGATGCTGCCTGTTGGATTGCCATACCGTACATGCATTGTTCCCATGCGGTATTGCCTGGTGGCGTACGGCCACCGCGTCGGCGGGCACCACACCTGTTTGGGGCAAGGCGATCTGCGCCTTGCTGTGCCGGCACAGCCTGAGGCTGCAGGACTGCATTCCCCCTCTGATCTGCTGGCCCAGGAACAGGATCAGATGTTGTGGAGTGTGACCCTGCACCCGTAACCGCCAAAGGCTGACTAACCAACACTGACATCCCCATAGAGGGTTCTACCCCTGGTGCAGGTGGGTTGGACAGAACAGAACCCCTTCCAGAAACACTTACCTGCGACGCCACATAGGTCTCATCATCCGAATCAGCACCTGAATTGAGGTCTGGGGAGGTGCACCCAGAGACACCCCTGGACAGAATCGTCTGCAGCAAGAGTGGGTTCCCACCCACCACCACACCACGTCCCCCACTGGTGGCTGGTTGTGCCTCAGGTTCCTCCTGGGTCTGCACCATCTCCTCAACAGCATCAAGTGTGTCATCCCCTGCAAAAACATGAATGACAAAAAATGGAAACAGGCATTAGCACCATAGCACACAAATAGGCCTGACAAGGTACAGAACCAGTACATGATTTACACATGTCCCACATGACTATAACCCTCACATGCATGCACTGTCACAGAGTTCAACGGGGAGGCAAAAGTCAGACACTGATGACACCAAGATGGAAGAGCAACACATTTGCTGCATGCTGGGTAGCACTGCCATCACACATTGGCCTGTGAGTGGCATGTCCTATACAGATAAATGACACATGCCATCACACAGATGGCATGTACCATAGCCATGGTACATTCCACAAGTACATCCATATGTCAGTGAATGAGTACTGTCACCCATCCATGTGAGATGGACATGAAGAGATGAAAAATGCCACATAGTGTGAAAAGATACACCATGTGCCACACACTGCAACACATCCAGTGTGCAAAAATACAGTGATTGCAGGGCCATGTACACATCAATGGTTGTGCACTTCAACATGACAGGAAACAACTAGCATGTTCCACATTCAAACAGGCCCAAAAACATCATGTGATCAGGACAATACTCATTCAGCGTGAATGGTCAAATCATTCAACTACCAAGGTGACACATGTGGGCCAATGTGGGGTTCTTCAATGACAGAAGCATGTCACATATGTCACAATAGGGCTGAGGAATGTGTTGCAAAAGTGGGAGAATTGAAACAATCAGCCTGAAAGAACACTGAAAAATACAAACAATGTTGTTGCATGATGCCACCTCAAGGACAACTGCCGTAATGTTGCGCTAAATTACTACTGTGGGCAGAAGGGATAGTGTCACACCAAAATTCAAGGCCGCAGAATGTTTTGGATGAAGCACATGGGTGACCCATACTACTCAGTTACACACACCCTCACCTGCCACTCAATCAGAACCCGTCACCCAAACAACATACACATGCATTACACTCACACGCATGGGCACTCACCGGACAATGTGTCATAATCGGGTAGTTCTCCCACACCTCGATCTGTTCCTCTGTGACGAAGGTCTCAGCAACAGACTCATGTTCAGTGAGTTCGTTGTCCTCTTGTGGAGACCCACCGCCAGTCACCAGAGTAGCGGCATGACTTGAGGCCATCTTGTTCTTTGCTCTGCATTTCAGGTGGTTCCACCGCTTGTAGTAATCATCAGCTGAGCGCCTCACAAATCCAAGGGCACTTATGTGGTTGATGATGGTCTGCCAGTGTGCCTTACGTTGACCAGGTGTGGTCTTGGACCCTGCAGTCACCACCATTTCGTGGCTATGTGCCAACACATAGCTCACAAGTGCATCAAGTTCCGAATCATTGAAGCAAGGCTTCCTTAAGGTACCGGAGTGTGCAGCCGTGCCTGGGGTCTCAGCCTGTCATGCCAGAGCACCCTTCTTCCTCTTTTTAGAAGGTGGAGCGGAGCCAGAGTGGCTAACGCCACTCTGGTCAGTAGGGGCAGAATCACCGGTGGACTGGGTTGTTGGAGTGTGCGAATGCACATTGACCATAGGACTTGGTGCAGGCATTGTCTGAAGTGTGATGTTGGCAGGGGGAACATCAGTATGATGGACCAGGACCGACAATGTCCTGGCTGGGAGAGTCAGAGCTGGGGCGGATGGAGCTGCATACTTGGGGCAGCAGATGACATAGCTGCCCTAGATCCACGTGGCTTGGTGACAACTTGCACCGCCACACGTGGCTTAGACTTGCTGACCTGGAAGTCAGCCAGGGAGTCATCCTGTGCCAGGTCAGGTGCCACAATGGGCTGGTCCAACAAGGGCTGAGCTGGGATGGTCTCAGCCACGTTTCCCTCAACCATGGTGGGGGGGCATGGGTGTCCCTGATTGGTCCTCCACACATGGGGGTATAGGGGCACCCTGCAAATCCCAGCCACGTCCCCTACCGCACCCACCACGTCCACCTTTTGAAGGTCGGCCACCTTTGCCTCCCTTACCGCTTGGTCGCCTCCCAACCATGGCATTGATGTTGTTGTGCGTATGGGAGGAGCAGTAAACTATTGTCCTGCGCAATTGGGGGTGAAAGGGGTAGGGTACTAGATGGAATTCGTACCCTAGTGCTCTAACAAGGCTCTCTGTGACCCCTGGGGAAAGATGATGGGTCACACAACGCACAGGCAGCCCAAAAACAAAAATAAACGTGCACGCAACCCTGCGTAGACCACGTGCGTGGAAAAACGAACCCGCACTATGCTGTGGCACCCAGAAACACAAAAATAAGCGTACGCATGATACACGCAGCCTACAATGACCTCTGAAGGGGCACGCGACACACGAGGCAAGCACAGTTGCTAAGTACGTGCGGAACTCACTGTCTGCCTGGAAAAAGAACGTGAAAAATACACGCGTGTGCGCGTTGGCAACACCCCCGACAAAAGAAGAATTGTACGCTGTCTGAGGAGACAGGACAAAAGGAGAAGTGAACACTGTTTGAGGAAACAGGCCCAAAAAAAGTAGAAAAATGAAAGCTGGCAGAGGTAACAGGGAGTACGAACTTGACATGCTGTGAAGTAATCGCGTGTGAACCGACAAGAAGTACAGAATCCACCCACTCGCTCTCCACAAAAAGCACATACAAGGAAATGGCGTCCTACACGTACCTTTTAAACCGGCCCACACGTACACGTCACTTACGCGTGTATGCGCCCTTTTCTCCAATTACATGCGCTGACACTCAGACGTGCAGCTTTTCCACGTGTGCTCTGTCATCACGTACTATGAGGGAAACACCCGCGTGCGTCACGTCACAGACACGCTTACGCGCTAAGGGCCTTTGGTCCAATGAAATTGCGTACGTGCGCTGACACGCTTACGCGCTAAGGGCCTTTCCTCGAATTACACGCTGACGTGCAAGATTTTCACGTGCCAAATCACTCCGTATCAAGCTGGCCACGCGTTCACACACGGAAGACCACGCTCCTGCCCAGAAGGCCGAATTACTGCCCCCCAGAGCCCCGAGCACGCTCCCACCTGCCATCTTCTGCTGCCTGATTGCCTGCTGCCCACGTGCCCTGCCATTTGCTGCCTGCACATCAGCCAGGGGTGCTGTTGCTGTGACCACCCCTGCTGGAACCGAAGACTCCCGGCTGGGATTCCATCACTCCACAGCCCAGCCCCAGGACCCAGTTGCCCACCCACTCCTGCCTCTGGGGTTGCCATGTCCAGCACTACACCATCTGGCGGCACTGGCAACCCCCAGCCAGAGAGGCAGAGGGCCACCAGCTTCACTGCCACCGAAGTTGGTGTCCTGGTGGAGCAAGTCCTGGGGCAGTATGATGCCCTCTTCGGAAGGTTGCGCGCCGACAAGGAAGGACGGACCAGGATCTGGACGGACATCGTGACTGCCATCAATGCGGAGGGGGTGGCAGTCCACGAATTCCATCATGTCAAGAAGCGCTGGGAGGACTTCAGGTCTAGGACCCTCAACAAGGCCCGGCGCCTCTTGAAGGCAGCGGATGCTAAGGGGCGCCGGGGCCACCTGTCGGAAGACCAAATGAGGGTCCTGGAACACGTATGCCCAGCGCTCCATGTCCAGGTCCTTGAGAAGCACACCCGTCTGGAGTTGAGCAGTAAGTGTACATGCATACTGATTGGAAGCTGTGCGTGTGGTGGTATGCCAGTAGTGTGCTGGTTGCACATGTGGTTTTGTAGGGCCATGTATGGATGTGTATGTACAGGGCCGTGAGGCTGACACATGCGAGTCCTTTCATGTGTGAGACACATGGATGGTGTATTTGTGGGTAAGCATGCAGGCCAAATGCAGATGTGTGAGCACACATGTTTAAATGACTGTGTATGTCAGTTGTCAAGGTTGTGGTGTCACACATGGATGTTGGTTCCAGCTGCATGTATCTGCACTGTGTACATGTGCATGTATGTGTATCTGACAAGTGGTGTGAAACTGTCATGCAACATGGATGCATGTGAGACTGATATGTAGAAGACTGATTGCCAGATGTGACATGGATGCCAATCTCATCACTGCGGCACTTGGTGGAGGTGTACACATGCATGTACGTGTGGTGGCGTGTGTGCATGTCTAGTGCACTCCCTGTGTCTCATGTGATGTCTGGCCCACCTTTGCCTGCTCATGCTGTTGTATGTGTATGGATGGTGCTGGCTGTTGTGATATGGCTGTGGAATAGATCATGTGTGTGATTTGAAATGACATGTGTGAAGTTTGACAATGACACTCATGTCCAACTGTCATGTGTGTATGAGTCCATTGTACAGTGCCCTGATGCCTGTGTCCTATCTCTCCCTGTCAGCAGCGTCTGTGTTTTGGCTCATCACAACACTGTACCTGCATACTTGAAAGCAATATGTCAGAATACAGTACGATCAACCCTAATGAAGATAAGCACCGATCAAGGATCATTGCTGTGTATAAAACACACAGAAATATAGGAAAAACGTTCTATATTAACAACAGCAAGACAAAACAAAAAAACAAAAAATACAACACAGTTCCCTAGTCGGGAACGTCCCCCGACTAGGGAACTTTGTTGTATTTTTTGTATATCACGCAACCTAGGTGTCAAGGTTGCATCCTTCTCCTCTGCCCCTTTAATCACATCCTTAGATACACTTATTTTCTATTTACATATCAATCATACCGAATTCATCTCGACATAGGGTGTGCTTGTGGTGTCAGTTGTTCTTAAAACAAAAAAACAAAACAGAAATAAAAAAAAGAAGCTGACGCAAGGACTGTAGGTCCCAGATATACGAAATATAGCCACCTCCCAGAAAATACATTAATCAGGGATAAGTGGGGGTCTTTTAAAGAAAGAACCTGCCCTCAAGGGAAACCCTAATAAAGTCAATGTTGCTTCATCTTGAGGACAGCCTTTTATGGCAAAACAACAGAAGTGTTTCCAAAACCTTTTTGTTTTTTAAGGAACTATTATAAATACATTTGCCAAAATCCTAACATGAAGACACAATATCCAAGGGAAGATTTGGGTATTTGACCACCCTTATAGTCCAGTACGTGGATACCCATCAAACAAGAAGTGTCATTCATAGCACAAACCCCTAAGGATGGGAAGTTTCATGAATATTTAGTTGAATTTTTATCCAAAGTCCTGGCGTGTCTCTGATCTCAACATGCTAAGGAAACATTTTGTGTACTTGAGTTGATACATGTAAAGCCCTCCCAAAATTCCCTCAGTATTCATTATGTTCCATATCTGAAGAAGGTATATCTACTGTCATTCAACAAGGAATTATAGTTCCAACTACATGACTGTGCAATTTGCACGTTCACCCATGAAGATATCTGGTAAAACCACTCATCGCTTGGTTCAGGATCTCGTGCTGTAAATTCTGTAGTGTTACCTCCTTTACAGTGGTGCCAACCCCTTCAACCATTCTTTCCAGTGGTCCTCCTTTGGCTACCGATTTGTTTGTGATAGATCTCTGCCCTGCTTTCTTTTCTGTAGCCATACCCTCATAGTGTCAGTATTTGGATACCATCAAATACTGATGGTTATAGTACACGTGGATGAGGCTATCTCAGTGGTACACTAAGGACTCCCACTCTGTTTTCCCACATCGGCAAGAGGATTTAGATGACATTGTCTTCCCTGGTGAATCTGTATTCGTTCAATAACTGGATGATCTTTGGTTAGACTCACTTTCATATGATGTCTGCAAACAGTATACTCTAGTGCTTTTAACAGTGTTAGCAATGACATATTACAAATCATATACATATAAAATGCAATTATGCCAAGCAAGAGTACACAATTTAGGTCATGGCATTTGTACTGGGACGCATCACTTAACAGGCACCAGCATTGGTGCAATCATGAAAATGCCAAAACTATAGTCACTCAAATTCACTCTTTCCTAGGAATAGCTTAGTATTGTAAATGGTGGGTATAAGGATGTTATGTTATGTTGAAGCAATTTATAAAGTGCAGTCTACGCTGTAAAGGGCATCATGGCACTGGGGGGGGGAGACAGGAGAAGCAAAAGAACCAGCAAAGCACATACATAAAAGGATATGCTGCTCTTGTTAAACCATTACAGAATCTCACTTGTTGACACACTCCTGAACAATTGGCTTGGTCGTCAGAGCAGAGGCAGAACAGGAATGTTCAACTATTAGGCATGCCCTTTCTGGGGCACCAGCATTAGGCCTGTCTGACTTTAAAAAGCCATTCACTCTCTTTTGCCATGAACAAAAAGGTTTTGCATTAACTGTAAACAACAAAGAGGCAAGAGTATAAACACTGACGGTTAGCCTATTGAGGCACTGCACTTGATCCTGTTGCTGAGGGATTTCCTCCTTCCCTAAGGTCCACTGCCTCTGCTGCTCTACAAGTACAACTATCAGAAAGTTAGGTTCAAAGTTGTCCATTGGCAGGGGTAATAGCACAAGCTATCACTGTCTTGTTGCTTAAGACAAAAACACAATGATGGCCTTATGTTACAAACTGAAATTGCCATTGTCAAGTATTCTGTACTTCAGGGTCTCCATGATGAGGATACGCAAGGGAATTCCTTGACTGATAAAACAGCCAAATAAGCAGTTCTTTTCCCCTCCCAAGCTGCACACATGTATATACACACTGATAACACAGATAAACACCCGTTGGCATCCTTATAAGAGGAAAATAATGAAGGTGCACAGAGGAGCTCACCCAGCTCTATTGGACCCCTTTACTAATCTGTAAATTGATCTCATCCAGTTACCCAAACAGAGAGGATTGATGTATGTGTTAGTGCTGCTAGATACCTTTTCAGGATGGGCAGAGGCAAATATCTGCCAAACAGCAGAAACCATGAAAGTAGAAACGAAAGACGTTAGGCAAAATGTACTGAGATTTGGATTGTTTGTATAAATAATGACCAAGGCCCTCATTTCACTGGTTAGGTTGATTAATGAATTCTGCACAGATGTGCAAATACAGCAAGAACTCCACTATCCATATGATCATCAGTCATTAGGAGCACTGCAACACCAGAATGGCATGCTCAAGAACAGATTGTCAAACCTTTGCACAAAAACATACTTGAATTGGTCAGATGTGTTGCCTCTAGTTTCAATGAATATGCAAAGTCAATGCAATAGAATAATGGGACTAAGTACACATGAGATTCTTATGGGGTGGGTGACGTGCCTTTCATCCTCACCATCGCTGAGAAGAATGTACATTTGGGTGAAAACATACTAATTCATTATTTCAAAACTTTGATTAAGTGTGTGAGATGAATGAAGCACTTCTGACTTCTCAAGGAGCTGGACCAAGTGTTCAATGCACTGCCATTGAAGGACAGGGTCTTTGTCAAGGTTAATCATCAAAAGACTGTGTTAGTCCCTCGTTGCAATGGACCCCGCCAGCTGCTTTTGCTTTCTACTTCAGCAATCAAGTAGCAAGGATTATCCACCAAGGAGCATGTTGGCAACAGCAACTGCAAAAAGGCAACAGCTCCTGAAGATTGTTCAGCCCTCTGCAAATGGCTAACTTCCTGCTCAGATCATTTCTTCTGGTTATTCAAATGAATCAGGAACTCAGAGATGATATTAGGAGCCAAAAAAGTGAAACTTCAAAATCACAGACTAACTTTACAAGATATAGCAAGGACCTGAACATAACCACATAACTGCTGAAGCAGAGAGCCGACCCTGGTGGAAAAGGCGCTGGGCTGTTACGTGACAGGTTGAGAACTGTGATCATGGTGGAACATGGTTCTCTGAAGTGCTTCATCTTTTGGTTTGAATTCCAACTGGAGTAAATACACAGAGGAGAAGTTCCCCAATCTTGTCATGCACTTTCCAACTGAATGTTAGATGGAGCATATAACAACATTAGTTCTACAACTAGTTGTGTTATGCCTAATTATGCTTTACCTATCATACAAGACACCACCACGAAACCCCACGCATTTCTAAGAGATATAGAAGAAATACAATGGTCGAACCCATCCCATGTAAGTGAATGTTGTAATTTGCAAATGGCAAAACAGATACTAATGTGTTTGTCATAACTACCATAAATACACTTCCCAAAGGTTCCTATCTTTCCTAACCATTCCCCAATGTGGTAGACCTGGTGGCAGCTTCCGGTTCTTGTGAGATCCATGATAAAGCATGTCCCAGATGCTTTCTGATGTTTTGCTTGTTTCACAATGAGTTGGTGTGTGCCACATAGTAAAATTACTATTTAGCCGAATACCGAAGAGTTGACCTAAGTATTCGGCTGAAGTCGAATAGTATGTAGAATAGTGTTTTTTTTAACAAAACACATCCAATGGCAAAATAAAACAGAGGAAATACATGCTTAGAAATAAAACAAATGCAAACCATTACTGAACATATAGATCAGCAGTACATACAGTACACCACATGTATGATTTTGGTATTAAAAATAACTTTGCGGGGGACAGAAGGCACATTTGATTTCAACCACCAGGGAGCCATGCCCAGTGGCCCCAATATCTGGTAAGGAGTGGGGGAGTTAGCGAAGCCTCAAATTACTCTGGGCCACTAAGGCCCCATGCCTGGCAGTACCAATGTTTTTTAGGGGGTGGTAGAGGGAGCGCAGCCTCAAACCACTCTGGGCTGCTGGGGAGACATGCTCAGCACTGCAATGTCTTGTAGGGGATGTGGGAAGAAGAACCTCCTCAAATCGCTTTGGGCCACCAGGGAGCTGTGCCCGGCGGCCCCGTTGTCTTGTGGGGTGGTGGGTAAGAGAGGGTGCCTCATATCACTCTGGGCCATTTGGGAGCCATACCCAGTGGCCCCAGTGTATGCTGTGGCCACGGGGGGAGTGCAGCCTCAAATCACTCTGGGTCGCTACGGAGCTGTGTCCAGCAGCGCTGGTGTCTTCCGGGAGGTAGGGGAGAGTGCAGGCTCATTAGATTTCTGACACTGGGAAGACAGTCATGGCAGCCGTGACACAAGATGAGCGGGTAGAGGGTGCAGAGAAGACAGCTTATCTTGCACTGCAGCTCTTTTCCTGTTCCTGCGCATAAGCAGAATGGCCTGTTCGGGAGGCTGCAGCAGCCAATCCAAAAGAGAAAACCTTATTTGGTTTCGGCAGCCTGCCACTCACTTTCTATAACTGCCCATTTTTCTCAAACACAGGAGGATAGGTAATCACAGAAAATGAACTGGACTTCAGCTTCCAGCTTCCAGTGAGTATTGTAGGAGCCGAAGCTGAATAGCTGGATTTTGACAACATTACAGACAAATACTCACTCAAAGCCAAAATTTGGTGCACCTTTAACAATGATACCTCAACTGAAAGGTTGTGTTTTTAAAAATACAGGATTCTATGCGCTATAATGCTCCCATTTAATCACATAACTTGCCCCTTTTTACAACATTCTCTTTCTTAAGCATGTATGTGCATGTGTGTATATATATTATCACAGATGTCACAAAAATCACTTCCATTCTCAGAGACGCTTTAAGGATTTTTATTGATATTAAATCTCTATACTTCAGCTCTTGGCGCCCTGATCTCCTCTTACGGCGTCTCCTGTCAATTCTTTGCTCACCACACTCAGATCTTCTTCTCCTTTCATTCTTTATCCGACGAGCTGTTGCCAAAATTTCAAACAGTTTCTGAACCATCAACTATTGGATGGCATCTCACTCGCTCATGCTCAACTCCATTAAAACAGACCTTCTCTACTTCCCAGCCAAGTAGGCTGCCTCTTCCTCTCTTCTTCTCTTCTCACCTAACTTCCATTCCTTACTCCACTCTTAACCTTGAGTCAATTGCTTTTCCACCAGGCGCTGCAGGTGAGCTGATCCATCGGAGGACCCTCCTGGGCCTCTGTTTGGACTAATTTCGTTCCTGGTTTGGGCCCCCTGCCCCTGCCTGCATCCCTCTTTCCCCACTGCTTCCCGGCTTGGCCTCCTCCTTCCTCCCGCCCCTCAGCCCATCCCCGGTCCCTTATTGGCTGATTTCAAAGAGCCATCCGAGGCTCGTATCGAGCCTGCTCACCGCTGCTGCCTTTTCCACCAGGCGCTGCAGGTGAGCTGATCCATCGGAGGACCCTCCTGGGCCTCTGTTTGGACTAATTTCGTTCCTGGTTTGGGCCCCCTGCCCCTGCCTGCATCCCTCTTTCCCCACTGCTTCCCGGCTTGGCCTCCTCCTTCCTCCCGCCCCTCAGCCCATCCCCGGTCCCTTATTGGCTGATTTCAAAGAGCCATCCGAGGCTCGTATCGAGCCTGCTCACCGCTGCTGCCTTTTCCACTAGGCGCTGCAGGTGAGCTGATCCATCGGAGGACCCTCCTGGGCCTCTGTTTGGACCAATTTCGTTCCTGGTTTGGGCCCCCTGCCCCTGCCTGCATCCCTCTTTCCCCACTGCTTCCCGGCTTGGCCTCCTCCTTCCTCCCGCCCCTCAGCCCATCCCCGGTCCCTTATTGGCTGATTTCAAAGAGCCATCCGAGGCTCGTATCGAGCCTGCTCACCGCTGCTGCCTTTTCCACCAGGCGCTGCAGGTGAGCTGATCCATCGGAGGACCCTCCTGGGCCTCTGTTTGGACCAATTTCGTTCCTGGTTTGGGCCCCCTGCCCCTGCCTGCATCCCTCTTTCCCCACTGCTTCCCGGCTTGGCCTCCTCCTTCCTCCCGCCCCTCAGCCCATCCCCGGTCCCTTATTGGCTGATTTCAAAGAGCCATCCGAGGCTCGTATCGAGCCTGCTCACCGCTGCTGCCTTTTCCACCAGGCGCTGCAGGTGAGCTGATCCATCGGAGGAACCCCCTGGGCCTCTGTTTGGACTAATTTCGTTCCTGGTTTGGGCCCCCTGCCTGCATCCCTCTTTCCCCACTGCTTCCCAGCTTGGCCTCCTCCTTCCTCCCGCCCCTCAGCCCATCCCCGGTCCCTTATTGGCTGATTTCAAAGAGCCATCCGAGGCTCGTATCGAGCCTGCTCACCGCTGCTGCCTTTTCCACCAGGCGCTGCAGGTGAGCTGATCCATCGGAGGACCCTCCTGGGCCTCTGTTTGGACCAATTTCGTTCCTGGTTTGGGCCCCCTGCCCCTGCCTGCATCCCTCTTTCCCCACTGCTTCCCGGCTTGGCCTCCTCCTTCCTCCCGCCCCTCAGCCCATCCCCGGTCCCTTATTGGCTGACTTCAAAGAGCCATCCGAGGCTCGTATCGAGCCTGCTCACCGCTGCTGCCTTTTCCACCAGGCGCTGCAGGTGAGCTGATCCATCGGAGGACCCTCCTGGGCCTCTGTTTGGACTAATTTCGTTCCTGGTTTGGGCCCCCTGCCCCTGCCTGCATCCCTCTTTCCCCACTGCTTCCCAGCTTGGCCTCCTCCTTCCTCCCGCCCCTCAGCCCATCCCCGGTCCCTTATTGGCTGATTTCAAAGAGCCATCCGAGGCTCGTATCGAGCCTGCTCACCGCGGCCCTCGCGGGCTAAGAGTCAGCATTGCAGGCTTCCCCTGCTCAGTTCCGCCTCCTCCTCCATCCTCCGGGCCCTGATTGGTCCACCTCTCCTTTATCCTCGACTTTCCCAGGGCAGCCCTCTGCCCGGCAGCCCCTGCGGCGAAGGGCCGCAAGGCCAAGGGCGGCTCCAACAGAGGCGGCTCCAGGAAGTGTCAGCAGGTGTCCGCAGGGGAAGCCAAGGAAGCCACCAGACACCATCAAAACCGTAAGTGTTGGCTTGGGTGAAGGGTAGAGCAATTACTCTACTCCAGAAAGCTCCTGCCACTCTAACCTACATTTCAATGGCCTGCAGTATAATGTCAACCAGTGATTGTTGGCATACGCCACACCTAGATGGAATCTCTAATAACCTCTCTGTGAAAGTTGAAATTAGAAGTGTTCCCACTCTCATTTAGAAGTGTTCCAATTGCATTTAGAAGCGCACCCAATTGCATTTAGAAGTTGCGCCCATTAGCCTCCCTGAAAAAGTTGAACTTAGAATTGTTCCCAATTGCATTTAGAAGTGTACCCATTGTCATTCAGAAGTATACCCAACTGCATTTAGAAGTGTACCCAATTGCATCTAGAAGCGTACCAAATTGCAGTTAGAAGTATACCCAATTGCTTAGAAGCACCAATTAGTTACTTGACTAGTTGAACGAAGAAGTGTGCCAAAAAAGGTGGGTCACCGATCCTAGAACTACAATCAGAAAACCCTCCTAAATCAACCCAAAGCTCACACCAACCATGAGCGCACCAACTCCACCAGTGCCCGTCAGAAACTACTCCCGTGGACCTCCTCCACTCTCCGATCTGCCCTCCTTCCCGCCCCCCGCCCTCCCAAGACAACCCACCCTCCTCCGCAATCCCTGCCAGCACCCTCTCTAAACACCAAGCCAGGGGGCACGATGGCGTGCCACCCACCCCATGACCACTCATCTCCTGAACCACACCGCCACTCACCCCAATACCTCTCATCCCCTGAACCACACCGCCGACCCGCCTGCACTGCCCATGCCCGCTCCCCTCACTACCACGCCCCACCCTGCAATCACCCACCCCCCGCCTTGCCATCTTACCCCTGCCACCTCCCCCCGCCCGACTGCACCCTTTCCCCTCCCTAAAAACTGCGCGCCTAGCCCTAGCGAGAACCGAAGCTGCCTCCCTCTCCCCCTCTGACCTCATGGAGTTGTGAATATTGGCCTGCGTCGCATCTAGATGGAATAATGCTAACCATACCACGAGTAAACCACAAAGACTAGCCTGCGCCAAATTTAGACAGAAATGTGACTGTTAGCATGTGCCACACCTAGATGGATTTTCAGAAATGTGATTGTTAGCATGTGCCACACTTGGATGGAATCTCGGGTTTGGCCTGCGCCAAATCTAGACAGAAATATGATCGTTAGCATATGCCACACTTAGATAGATTCTCAAGTTTTATGAATCTTAGCATGTCCACACTTAGATAGAATTATGAATGTTAGCATGCCCACTCTTAGATGGAATTGTGAATACTGGCATGTCCAAACCTAGATAGAATTGTGAATGTTAGCATGTCCACTCTTAGATAGAATTGTGAATGTTAGCATGTCCACACTTGGATGGAATTGTGAATGTTGGCATGTCCACTCTTGGATAGAATTGTGAATGTTAGCATGTCCACACTTAGATGGAGATGTGAATATTGGCCTACGTCGCATCTAGATGGAATTGTGAATGTTAACATGTGAAAGATGCATTAAGAAAGTGTGCCCTATAGCCTCTCCATGAATTTAGAAATGTGCCCAATAGCCTCTCTGGTAAACTGAATTTAGAAGTGTACCCAAGATCCTCTGTGACAGTTGCATTTAGAAGTGTGCCCAATAGACACTCTGGAAAGGTGCATCTAGAAGTGTGCTCAATAACCTAGCTGTGATTTTAGTAGGGTTCCCAATAGACACTCTGTGAAAATTGCGTTAGAAGTATGTCCAATATCCCCTTAGTGAAATTTAGAAGTGTACCCATAGCCCCTCTGAGTGTTGCATTTAGAAGTGTGCCCAATAGTCTCTCTAGGAAATCGAATTTAGAAGTGTTCCCAACAGCCTCTCTGAAAATTGACTTAATAGTACGCCCAGTAGACTCTCCGTAGAAAATGGAATTTAGAAATGCGCCCAATGGCATCGCTGTGAAGGTTGCATTTAGAAGTGTAACCAATACCCTCTGTGAAAGTTGATTATAGAAGTGTATCCAATAGACGCTCTGTAAAGTTGAATTTAGAAGTGTTCCCAACAGACGCTCTATAAAGTCGAATTTAGATGTGTTCCCAATAGCATCTGTGAAAGTTGACTATAGAAATGTATCCTATAGACACTCTGGAAAGTTGCATTTAGAAGTGTGCCCAATAGCCTCTAGTAAACTGAATCTAGAAGTGTGCCCAATAGCCTCTCTGTGGAAAACTGTATTTAGAAGTGCGCCCAGTACCCTCTCTGGAAAAGTTGCATTTAGAAGTGTGCTCACTGAAAGAGCATATAACCGATCATACCACACCACCATGCTTACTCTCTCCTTACATCACCACTCAACTAGAACACAGAGATACTATGACACCATTCGGTATAACTGTTCTCATACCAACATTCCGCCGCTTACTCCACATCATTCTATGTAATCACTGCTGGTTCCACACCCCCAGCCAGGCGTTTTCCTCAGGCCTAACGCAGCCACATCCGTTCCGGATAAATCCTGCCAGAACGAACACATTCTCCTGATCTCTCAACCACCACACCTACCGCTAAGAAGCAGCTACTACACGAGTCCTGCACGAGCTGCACACATACCCAGTGCTCACACGCACCTTTTGACTCTCCCTACTCTCTCTACTGATCTGAACTTCGGTTCCCAAGGGCGTTCAACCTACAAGCGCCTTCAGACCATACCAATGGTATATAAGGCGCTATATAAGTGCAAAATAACAATAACAATAACAATTACGACCCATCACACAACTTCTCGTTCTTCATCTCCAAATCTGCCACTGCAGCCAGACTTAACCTCCCCAATATCAGAATAATCTGTCATCTTCTTTCTTTCAATACTGCTAAACAGATAATCTCTTCCTTAGTTCTTTCTAGACTAGATCTCACTACTGTGCCAGTGTCCTCTATGGCCTTCCCAAATGTGTTTTTTTACCACTTGAGAAAGTCCTCACCTTCACTGTCCACAAACTTTTCAACCTTTCTCGCCTTACCTCTAGCTCCTCTGCCTGTCACCAGTTCGGCAGGCTATCTATCAAACAAAGAGCTAAGTAAAAATTCCTTCTCATCATCTTCAAAATTATCCATGGACTCACCCCACCCTACCCATCTACTCATCTGATTCCCTACTCTACGCCGGACATTCCAATCATTCTCTGCTCACCTCCTTGCCACCACTCGAGCCCCATGTGCTCCCTATTAGTTTCCGCTCTCACTCTCTTTTTCCTCGCCCACTACTTTGGAATGCTCTTCCTCTCCCTCTCCATACTACTCCAACTCTACCCACTAGTAAGACTAGCCTCAAAGCCCTCCGTCTTTCCGAAGAACCTGTTTCCTAGTACTCTACACTGCTGCACCACCCTATTTCCTCTGTCCCTACCCTTCACCGACAGCGCTACAGCACTTTTTCATCATCCCTCCATCCTTAATTTAGCACTTCCTCCACCATCCCATTCCTATGTCATTCTGTCCTGTCCTCGTCCCTGGTTTATGTTTCCACCTTCTCCTGCAACATCTGGTCTTCAAGTCACATTCTCTCACCCATTGTAAAGGACCTATGTCCTCCCCGCTGTATTATCAATGGATTATTTTGTAAGAATTCTTGTGCAAAAAAATGTATTGCTTGCCCTGTGATTTAAATAAATAAATACATAACTGTTGGCCTCTCTGAGGTCACCAACTTCACTGTAAATACCACAATCCACACTAAAATGTAGCCAGTGCTTACCAGTCTTAGAGTTCTGGTAAGTTGGGCCATAGCCGGAGTAAAGGTTTACCAGTGACGGAATCAGAGAAGTTTAGCTGCCTCTGCAAATCCCCTCAATGCTAAATATTTTATTAATTAGACTTGTGTTAGGGAAGGAGACGTGTCAGATATTGAGCCCCTGGTCTACTGAAGCGATATCACACTTTTAATTCTAATTAGAATATAGGGCCTTGAATCGCTAGCTCATTTAGCCCTCCTTTCAAATCTGAAATCTGAAAGTGACCAAAGGGCCAGCCAATTTAAAACTTGTAAAAGTACTGCTGACTAGAGTCTATCATGTTGCTAGGTAACGCAGCGTCCCAGCATCTTCTGAGCCGGCAGTCTCTAATCCAGGGATGGTTAAAACGTATTTCTTAAATTAAAAGGTAATAGCTCATACAATAAAGGAAACACATACTTCCGAAGGATAATGCTTACAGCGAGAACGTATTTGCTTTTTAGAAGTCTGCAAAGCAGGTCGAATGAAAGGGAATTTTAAAAGGCTTTCGCTGATTGTTGATATGATGATTGGAGTGCCTTTTGAAACCTGTCCAATCTGATATCCCTCATGATAGTCTTACATTTCATAATATTCCTACAATTGCAGTGTCTCTCTCAGAGAAATAATAGTGTGAACCATTACATTATTGTTCTTTCGATTCTTCTTTACCCAGCATAATGGTACTCGTTTCATCAACTTCAAAGGCATACTGGGCTGAGTGCTATGCCTTTAGCTGGAAAAGCTGAGAGGGGGGAATGTGGGTGAGGGTAACTGAGGGGAAATTCAGCCTACTCAATATGCACCCTTCCCCCAATTTTCAACATGTGATTGCTTAGCCAGAAATGTGTAACCTATTGGCTTTGCACAGTTCTCTGCCGTGAATGCACGAGTGCACTCACCTGTTTACCTGCTGTACGAGGCAATACGCACAGTTTATTTAGAATATGAGAAAGCACAAGAGTACAGTTTAGGGGATCAAATGTGAAATTCTGTTAAGGTTATCAGTCCTAGTGATTTCTACTTTTATCTGGAATTTAGCTTGTCCGGGGATTCAAGTATCGGTGGGCACACGTGTGCATCAAAATGAAGGCATTCAAGGGAAGCAAACATAGATTAAGGCAACCTATCAATACCTCGGTCTGGCAAAGATGCTGGACACATGCACTCATTCCTATAGTGATGGCACTAATGGGCACACTTTTATGCACACAACCACACTGGCCTGAAGTTGAGTCAAGGACTACGCACAGACCTGCAGCTACAATACCCAACTTCATACCCCACCCAATCTCAAATGCCCTCAAAAATCATCACATCCACCTTACAACTTCAGATCTGATTCCCATCAAAAAGCGACAGCCCCTAAATGCGAGAAGGAGCGAATCATGGAAGGAGCAAAATTCACAGCAGCTGGGTCTTGGGTATGGGTCTTCCCCCCTCTCTATCCAGGTCAAAGCAAAAACAATCACTGGCTAGGCAAGGAGATGTCACTGCCATAGCAACCATATAATGCACCACTCGTAGCACCTCATAGCAAATAGCAAACAGCAAACAGGAAAGAGAAAATGCTCTGATAGTACAAGGCTGAGCTATACAAAGAACAAGAAATAATAAGAATTCCTGAAAAGAAAAAGATGCATTACATCTGGAGGGATTCGTTGTCTGGAAATGTTAGGAATTGTACTAGGTATGTTCTTTATACCTAAACAGGAAGAAACAGTAGAAGTGTAGTAGCTGATAGCCAGCATCTGCAGAGGAGTACCCTCAACCCTCTGACAACATCGAGGGAAGTGATGTCATATGATCATTTCCCCAGTGACATCACAGGGAGTTTGCAGACAGGAAGGTGATGGCCGAAAGGTTTTTAATTAATTTAAACCACTGGCATTCCTCTGAGGCAACCCTCCAGACCACAACAGAAATCACAGGAAGTCGGCAACCCCCCCCCCCCCCAAACCACAACAGATGCCACAGTGAACAAAAGGCCACAATATATTTAGGATTAATACAATTATAAATAGCAATAAAGCGGAAAAGGCTATTTTAGTTTTCAAATTGATACTACATAATCAACATAACTATCATAAGGCAAGGACAGTGTTCTTTTGCCAGTAAAGCCTCATAAGGCATCTCAGTGCCATCTTATATGTGTTAAAGCCTCCAATGCCAGCTATATCCATATGATGCTAAATTCTGCCTCACGTCCCAGGCACTGCTTAAAAATGCTAAGTTAAGTTAAAGATATTTATATAGCGCACCGTCACCAACGGAATTGGTCCCCAGGCACTCTGACGAATCTGCAAACAGGAGGAGGGCGGGTAAGGTTAGTCAGGGGGAGGGGAGTAGGAGAGTGGGAGAAGTGGTGTGCTGTTGGCAAACTCTAAGTGCAAACTCAGATACCCTAGCGTGCCATCTAATACCAGGTCAAGCCTCATACGCCAGTGAAAGTCATTATATGGAAGCTACTGACTCACAAGCCTAAGTGCAACCGCTGTGATCATTGCCAAGTGCGGACTCAACCGCCCAAGTAACTGTCATTGCAGTTCATACATGACTAGGCATGTTTGTTTTTTGTAGTGCAAACTTCATTTAATCACTTTTGGTGGTCTGAATTTGAGAAGTTAGGGGAAACGAACCTGTTTGAGGTAAATTGATTTTCCCAGGATCACACTTGTTGGTCAAGTGAAGAAGCCAGGACTTGTGGCTATTTCTACACTGGCAAACTAAGCATTTGGCTTTGAGTTCATTGTGTACAGAAATAAATGATGTATTTAATAAAGTCAACATAAGAAGCACCAAACCACATTATGAATCAGTCTGACAATATAAAAGAAATCTTTTTTGAAGACTGTTGAGTAAAACAATCATACAATAATGTGATGGGATGCAGGAGGAACACAACCAATAGCAGTCATTGCTTCTTCACTGAGCTATCCCCATCTATTTCTACATACTCACTAAAAAAAGTACATTTCCTAAAAGTACAAAAGTGCATAGAACCACACACACACACACACACACACACACACACACACACACACACACACACACACACATACACACACACACACACACACACACACACACACACACACACACACACACACACACACACACACACACTTACTTCTGAAGAGTGGAAAATGTTTAGTTTCCTTATGCAAATTAACAAAACGAGTGAAATACCTGTGGCGTTGGCCCCCACTGTAGAAGCAGTCATATGATTGAAAAGGTGAATGGGACTAAACACACTGGGCCTCATTACGACCCTGGCGGAGTGGGTTTACGCCAGCGGTATTCGTGGCGGACCTGTCCGCCCTACTACGAGTTCCCGCAGCGCCATGGAGCCTTTCTCCGCCTGGTTTTTCCGGGCGGAGAAATCCATGGCGCTACGGGACCTTCTTGTTAATTACGCCACCGTACTTTACGGTGGCGTAATTAACGCCTTCCCCACTCCCATTATACCCTATGGGGCAAAAATGGGAATGGGGAAGGGTAGAATGGGGATTGGGGATTTACCGCCCCGCCAAGGTCGGAATGGGGCAGAAAATCCGCCAACCCCCATGGCGGTATCGGCAGCTTTCCGCCGTGCTCCATGGTGCATTTTGCACCGCGATCTCCGCCAGGGTCGTAATGAGGGCCACTGAACATTAAGTGATTTATTTCCGGACACCAGAGTTTTGCCACTGAACAATGCATCACTCTGAGACCTCTGACTGTGAAGCCCAGCAGGCCAGGGGTCACAGGGGCAGTGCAAGGAGTGCCAAGGCGACTGTCTGGGGTAGCAGCAGCTGGTACCACTAACAACCCCCAAATGACATCCAGAGTGCGGAATTGGGGTACAGCTGGCAATGTATTTGCTGCAGTGGGGCGCTAGGTGTGTGAGGAAGCTGAGGCGGTGGAAGCTGGTGAATTGACCATCATTATCTTCCAAATGATATCCAGGTGTTGCAGTATAATCTTGGAGCCCCAGCCCCAAATATTCTGTTTAAGGAAGTCCTAAACGGCTTTGGTGAGCCAGCAATGATTTCCAATTGGATGTGGAACGAGCAAGACGGGCAGAGAATTCCAGTAGAAAAACTGCTGCTTAAGCTGTCATTTATTCTGAGTTATGTTAATAGAACATGTTAAGTCCAGCAGTCTGAATAAGAGAGCTGTATAAATAACCTAAAAGAGGACTTAACATGTGTGCGTCAAATCCAATAGCAAATTAAATACAAAAACTAAAAATAAGTAAGAAACAGACTGGTGCACACAAATAACGGTATATATTTCGGCTGTGTCATAGAATAATATTGGCGTTAAATACAAGCACAACTTGGAACACTCGCACTGTCAATTTCAAAATGATGATTAAGTATTTAATTTTCCGTCTCAATCGTAAATCCTGGTCAGGGATCATTAAATGTGCCACCAATAACTCAACAGAATCAACTTCTTGAACAATGAGACAGTGTCACTCAATAACTGTGAAGCACTTTAATTTTTGCCATGCATGCACTTGTTCATATTTAGATGCTGATATCCAAACTTCCAGGTGACAATTTTGAATTCCTTAGAAAATGAGGCAGCCATTACAGGATCCTGGCCGTGACATGTGCATGTTTCGATCCTGGGTGGATCGCACTTAGGTGGCCTTCTGTCTTCCTCTCCAAGGGTGCCTCTGGAAGCATGTTCAACAAATGGGGGCGTGCTGGGACACGGAGCTTGTTTTCTGACAGCATGTTTACTTTCTCTCAGCCTCCTGACTCCCACAAAAGGCGGAATTCACAGGAATTCGAAGCAAATCAATATGGTATCTGCAAGTTTGCATATCAACATCTAAGTATGAACTAATACATTTATGGCAGAAATTAAAGTGGTCCTCACTCATTAAGAGACTCGTCACTCTAGAAGCTGATTCTGCCAAGCTTTACCTGCCACAATTACAGTAGCACATCTTAGAGCAGAGCTCGTCACAGTCACATTGGAGCCAGAATTGCATCAGCAGATAGAAAGTGGCCACAAAGCCATGAGGTAATAATGTCCCCATACATAGTGTCACCGGGAAAAGCCATTGGCGACATTATAAATGGTGACATGTATGGGGGCGGGTTGCGGGGATGTCCCCTTCTCCCATTAAACATTTGTTTTAAAACCGGCATTGCAGAGGTGTCCCACGCATGTTCAATGTAATCATGTCTCCGGAAGAAACTGTGACTTTTTTGACAGAGGACATTTTTGCAGGGACATTATTACCTGGAACCAAGAAAGGATGAGCGGAAGTAGGCTTTAAGATCACAGTCATGCAACAAGAGAGGGGGGCAGGTCCATCATTCCTCATCTGGGCTGTGCCACAGTTGGTGATTAGTGGGATACCCCACAGGCACTTACATATGTTCAGACGCATAGCATGCCCACACCTGTTTGTTATTAGATAAGTGAGGGCAGCAGGTAATTTCCTGTGTATTTGAGATCCCAAATCAAGACCTGGCAGAGGGCTGAGTCAGGCAGGTATCCAGTGTTGACAATTGGGGCTATTTGTAGCTTAACAATGTATCATTCTATTTTCGAAGCAGTGGGTTGTCCCACCAAAATGAGACAAAAACTCGTTCACCCATATAAAGCACTTCCAGGAAACTCGGCCCATACCCAGAATTGAGACCGATATATTTAAGCACAACTGTATTTTCAGCATAAATCCTGCTAAATTTGCTTCTCTGTAGTGCAACCAGGGCCATAATGCCCGCGGGCTTAGTGCGCTCTACAAATGTAAAAATAAATAAATAACTAAGTCTAGCAGCCTGTTTGGTATTGGAAGACAGGGTTGCAGAGGTCCTATTAACCAACATGTTGAGGACGACACAAAAACTTAAAAACTGTTCATGTGATTATAGGCTGAAATGTATCCAAACTGAAAATCATAGAGGAGAGGAGTCAACGAATTGCGCATCACACAAGCATCAAATAGATTATGGCACTTAAGGTAAAATTATCATCCAGTCCTATGGGCTGGTATTCAGTGATCACTGAAAAGTTCCTTCCAGCTGAGAAGTGACATCCCTTATTGCCTGCTGGTACGTCACCGAGGCAGGCTTGAACTGATCAAGGCAACTCTCATATTCCTTAATTGATGCCTCAAGCTGATCCCTCTCCACTGCTCCTAAAATGGCACCAATGATGACGTCGATGCCTAGCCCCAGAGCAGCGACGCCGATGGTGCCAAGTACAGAAGCGCTGATTTGAGCCAACAGGGCCAGCAATTGGTTCACAATCACCGTGGTAACATTGGATCCAATCAGCTTGACCATGATGGCACTAGCGGCCGCGGTGGCCTGCCCAAGAATGACCGACAGAACCTTCTGCACAATCTCCATCTTCTGAGGCTCTGATTCTTTAATGTCGTGGAGCTTCTGGTAGAGTGTCGGCTCCAGGGCTGCCTTCAGTTTTTCGTCCACCTTCTGCACCTCCTGCTGGATTTCGGTCATGCGCGTGATGAAAGCGTCACAGTTCTCTTTAATGGTGCTGCTGCGCTTTAGATCAATTGGGGCAAGATGGCAGTGCAAGTTGTTGTTCAGCGCTTGAATAAGTCTGTTTGTGGCAGACGCATTTGCTGACATGCAGCTGAGCAGCTCCTGGTGCAGATGAATCACTTCTTCCCTTCTTTTGGGGTTATTTGGGTATAAGAGATGCCTGAGGGACATTTTGAGTTACAGGAACTGTCAAAATAGAAATAAGACAAATTAGTGTCATCATCATAGTACATTAAGAAGTCAGAGTAGATTGCACATTTTCATAATTTTCCTGCTAAATTGGGTACTTGGGAAAGTTACCAAAGCTTACATTTTTTCAAAAGGCACCAAGGCCCTTTCTTATTTGTTGACATGCCCAAATGGCTAACATTAATTTAAATGTGGTACTTTCGTCACTAAAGATGTATGCATAAGAGAAAATACATTTTAAAGAATGATTAATTTACTTTGCTATTGAAATGACTATTTTAAATATGAAGAAGTGATGTTGAGTATTGGAGGTAATGCATCCATTCTGCACTAAACTGTACAGTGATTTGTTGTCTTTCAGCCAATTAAATAATGCCACTCTAGCCATATTGATGTCAGAATGCCGGCAGGAGTGTCCGCTGCTGGCATATTATGGCCTGCCACTCTTCTTTTCCTGGAGGAATCTTCAAACTCCCTTTTTTCTCCTCCCTAACCCCCCCTTTTGCTACCCCTCCTCCATGATAGCCCTCCTTCAATGTACCCTCCTCCATCCAGTCACTTCTTAGGAGGGGAAGGGCTTTGGGAGGCAGGGGGCGGGGCCATGGGGCGGGGCCCCGGCCAGGTTGCAAAACAACCCAATCCTTGCAATTTGCATAAAATCAAAGAGCACTATGGCAACAACATAAGGTCCGCAATTTTAAATGTCAAACATGTCTTACAGTGATTCATTAAGAAAACCTTTTAAGCGAATAATATACTCTTCTGTTTTGATTGGTCACAATTGTCCCCTTAATAAAGAGATGTCTGTAAAATGGCAGACATATATACCAGTTTGAACAGCTGCAAAATTGTATGTGAGGCTTTGGCAGTTTCTGTATGCAGGATTCAGAACCAGGGTTGGACTGGGACAAGAAATAGGCCCAGACACCCAAAAAATAGTGGCCTACACAGTGCCTCAGGAAAGTGGCCCACCCCTCGCCTCATGACCCTTGACCTCTGACGACATCACCGGAAGTGGTGTCAACGATCCCACCCTAAAGTGACATCCCAGGAAGTGATGCAACATGACCTTTCACCCCTTGACTAAACAGGAAGTGGCATCAAATAGCATTGTTCCTAAGTACACTATGAAAAATATGGTTATGATTTCACTAATGTGATATACAAGAAAAGATTACCATATGTATCTTTAATATCTGTGTGCATAGATCCATATTGTCAAATTACTGTGAATGCAAGCAGACGTCCAAGGCCACATGATAATATGTTATTGTACAGCGCTTAACCTATTTTTTTATAGAACAAATATGCATACAATATCACCCAGCCTTTGTTGGTACGCATTTATCGACCTAAGAAGGATGAAAGGCTGGGATGGCCTTGCTGGGATTCGAACCTGCAGATCAAACACAGATCGCAGCAGTGAGCACTGAACCCACTGAGCTATCATATCGGCTATAGTAAAATAAGCAATTATTCTGTAGTGGATACCAATTAACTGGTAACTGAGACTTAACAGCATACCAGTTAAGTTTATCTGCAGGTCTGGTGCAAAGTTGGCCGCATGTCAAGCCTGCATGCACCTACTTTCAGGCTTCAGAGGTTGGCAAAATAGGGAAAGCAGTGCACTAACAGGATATCCCATACCCTGAGCACACGTTATCACATACATGCAAACAAACATCCTGAACAGCATGCCAGGGAGATGGGAACTATAGACACATTATGGGCCTCATTACAAGTTCGGCTGTAGCCCTGCTGGTAAAACCGGCTGGCTGTCGCTGAACTTGCACATTTTTCTGGTGCCCGGGAATGGGAAATTACCGGGGTGTTACAACTCCGGTGGACCCGAATTGCCGATTCCTGTGCGCTGGAAAAAATATACTTCCCCATTCCCTTTGAGCCCCATAGGGCTCAAAGGGAATGGGGAGGCCGGATGCATCGGCACCATTTGTGAATGGTGGGCAAAAAGGCACCCGTGAGCAGAACTTGTAGTTTGCCAGTACGGTAACAACGGTATCTGCAAGCTTACCGGTACCGTTAGTTACTGTACCAGCAAACTTGTAATGAGGCCCATTACAACAAAGCATTCATCGTGGCACAATGAAGTCAATGGCCACTTGATGTGCTGTGGTCAAATAATTCTACACTGTACAGAAGCTTTTAGGCACAAGGATTTTGTCAAGTGACCGTGGACACCGAGATGGAATGTCTTGTGATGATCATAACAGAGACAATTGCAGAAAAAAAAACATGCTATTACTGCAACTTGCGAAAGGCACAATACATAGTCCGACATTGATGCTTATTCTACTCTAAAATTGGTAGTTTACACTAATATCACTAATACATATTTATCACTAATACAACAGCACAGCAGCTGCAGGGGGCACTGTGCCCTCTGGAGTGGCGGCACAGTCACAGCAGCCAGCCCGGCGGTGGCCCCAGCCCCTCAACTTTGCATGCTGCAGCAGCTTGTGAATGCTGAATGCATCATAATTTATGATGCACACATCATGCATGCAAATAAATCATCAAAGCAATGTAACATGTGTTACCTTGCTGTGTTGAATTATGCCGTTGCAGGTGTTATTTATTTTTTCCCCAAAAAGAGAAAAAAAATCAGGGTCCAATCCGACCCTGTCCAGAACTTCTGCTCCGAACGCTCATTGAAAAATGGGTTGTGCGGCGGGAGCAGCCTGCACTACATCGAGCAGGTTCAGTCTTCTGAAAGCGGTCTGCCCGAGAGACGCAGGATCTGTGGGAGTTGTGTCTGGCACCCACTGGGTCTGGAGGACAGAGCAGGTCTTCTTCTGGCCCATTTCCTGCGATGCTTGGGAGTTTTATCAATCATGGTAGTTTGAAGATGCTCAAAAGGGGTTTGGTCATAATCCCCAAACGTTTGCAACAGTCAAATATTTCAGCGGCGTAAAATTCCAAAGTTGGATTTAATAGGTGTACACAGAACTTTGCCCTAAAATGCTGAAGATTAGTTCATCACCGCTAGAGAAAAATATGTAGGATCATAAAAGCAAGTAAAGAAATGGGTGATTTCTGATCAATCATTTTTCGGTGTTTGAAATAGCAAAAGAAGAATCCCAGTGAAAGTGAGAAAAAAGAAAAACAAGGGACCAGAGAGGTGGAGGAATTGGAACGGGAACATGGAAATCATGGGCGATGCATGTGAAGAAGAGAGGTGTGTGGTCAACGAAGCAATTCGTTTAGTAAGGAAGGAGCAAGCAGCGCACAGCGTGAAAGGGATCTATTTCCCCCAAAAATGATTTAGAAAAGGTTGTATATCTGGGGGAGGGTTCAAAAGACACACAAAACCCATGCAACTTTACACATTCATATAACCCTTACTCGTTGAAGGAGAAACCACTGTAGCAGTGATTCAGACATAATGTTGGGCCGTAGTGCGTTTTATGTGAATACCTTGGCGTAGCTGCCTTGAGTTCCATATGATACATCCAGGAGAAGGAGCGAGGTGGACCCCAGCCTATGTGGCTAATTCAGATGAAGCATGAGCAGGATAAGACAGTGGCAGCTGGCAATCTTTATCTGCAAACTCCCACAGGACACGTGGGTCCACACACAGTGCATCCCACATCACGGGCACTTATTTCATGGCTAAAATAGGGGAACCTTCTTCTCGCAGCAGCTCTTCCTGGTAACCCCCTCCGTCAATCCTTGTACAGAATACCTTTATGTTGTTTATCAGCTGCAGTGGTATTCCGACGCTGAAGCACCACTATTCCCCAAGGCCACCATCTCATCTACCTCTTGGATGCAATCCAGAAATATGGATGACATGCTGGGCAGAGGTACAAGACAACATGGATGCCTCCCCTCAGGACATGTAGTGAGGGCACCCATTGGGGAATTCTGGAGGCCCAAGTGGGCCCACAGGGTCTGCCTGGGTGTCTGCCATGCCCCTATTGATTATTAGCACACATGAGAGCTGCAGATGGTACAACAGATGTTACCAGAGGAAATGGATCATGGAGGCATCTGTATAGAAGAGTGATGCAGTCACTTCCATTGGTCACTGTCTTTCTATAGAGCATGCAAGCAGGGTTTATGGGTGCTGTGGCTAAGGTCCCTTTTTCCGGTATCAAGAAAAATCTGTGTTCTACAATATATTCAACGGAGTATGATTAAAGCAGATTAAGACATTTTCATGAACAGTTTTCAGAAGAACGAAACATTTAGGATGCCCATTGGAAGTTTTTAAATTATTCACAATTCAATGAAATAGATGTCTTTGAACAACACTCTCTGATGGGAGGCGCTTGAAGGAAATTGTGTTCCATTGTATGAAAGTAAAGATCATTTCTAAGGAGCAAGGTCAAGATCCATGACAAAGCCAAAGGCTTCAATGAGGAGAAAGACACGGGCCCAAATAAAGATGTGCACTTGTGCTTGATAAACAACCATACGACTGCGGGAGAATGATTACACCTTAACATGGGTGGCTAAGGATGACGTTCGTTAGATTAGGGATTGCATTTAGGACAGCAGATCCTTTTAGTTTGTGTGTTCACTGGACTTGTGTACTTTCACTTTTCTCTCGCTGTACCCTTGAGATTTTCCTCCTTGCATTGAGCCCTAAAATGCCATGTAGACTACTCCAACCTTTGAAAACATGCACCTACTTGTCCGGGATAACCCTTCAACCCAGATTCCTGTTAGCCCAGCAGATGGCACCTACTTCTGATAGAAAAGGGGAATTAATTTATTGAAAGCAGCTATGCTTGAATCAGGAAGGTTTGAGTGGATGTATGTTAACTTCTATGGTCCTTACTACCTCTTCTCTTTTGGTTCCTTGCTATTTCCCATTACCTTGTTAAAAAATACATCTGTTTGTCAATCCACTATTACTGCATCTGATTGCTCTGTTTCTCCATCCATGTGACAGCAGTGTTGCTACTCTGTTGACACAATTATTTGAGGCACCCTTTTTATAAAATATATTTTGAATTATGAGCCAAAAATATAGTCACAAATCACCTTATGAGCTTATTGGATTGAACCTGTAGGCCCTTTAAGCGATGTAGCGCTATATGGGATGGATGGGGATGCAGATTTTACTCTTACACCAATAATAAGACTGACTCAGGAAGTTGGCAAATCTTTAGCTGTTTTATTAACAATGATGTAAAACAGAGAGTACAACGGACATCAACGGACATTCGCTCATGTCTCTCAACGATTTACATGAAAAAACACAGTTATATAGAAAAAACTCGTCATCATTGACGTCATACAGTGTGGCAAAATAAGGAAACCTACTTGAGGTACTGATAGGCTTGAGGGGAACATCTAGATATACTTTCAATGGGGGATAGGCTTGTGATTGGGTCTCTAAGGTCAGGTGGTGGCACGCTTGCACCCTTTTGGAAGATTCCACACACTAGCAGCACACAAGCTGGTACCCAATGTGCTGAAGGATTGGACTTGACTATGCCTCCCCACCCAATTTGCCCATCCATCATCACTCCTGCTGTCTGCCATTCAAATTGTCTTTGAACTGGGCCTTGCAAAGTATCACTGAGCCTGAGAATAGAAGGGAGTGTGAGCATGGTCTCATCTTCAAGTCTCGGTGTAGCTTGCCCAAAGTCCATTTTCAGCCAGACCATGTGACAGGAGACCGTGTTTGAGCTCTTTCTTTTGTCTTTAAGACTATTAGAAGAATAAAACCTGGCACTTCTAGTGTTTTTCCATTATCCCTCAACAGGAGCTCGCCTCGCTTCTAACTTTCATTGTATCTTCCCGAATAGACAGTTTCTTGGCTGCCCCAACCCTCGACACTGGGCCAGACAACCTTTCTCGAAACTTCCCTCATCGTCAGCTGTTTTCGTCTACTGCGCCACATTTTCAGCCCTTCTGTTCATAGGGTCCTAGTTTGCTAAAACACGATGTGGAACATCCAGATTCTATATACATATATATATATATATATATATATATATTGGAGGCACCGCCTGCAGTCTATTCACTACATTTAGCCAGCCTTCATGATTACTTAGTCTACTTGGGTTTCAGCATCTGTACAATTATAAAATGGCTTGCATGTTCATCTGTGCTCTCTGCACGTGCAATCTTCATTTCACACATGAAATGTTGCTCAATTCTTCACGGTCATCAGATTCCATAATGTCTGTATACTCTCTTCATTGGCATCTCTTCTGGATGTGCCATTTCTACATCATGTGACATCACCAGTCTTCCCTTCCATTCATCTTCACACTTCTTCTGGAACCTCCTTTAAAATACAGTAATTTCTCCACAGGTACATCACATAGGGCTTTCTCAATAGATATCTTGTTTAGAGGATTCTTTGCGGTATAGGGACCATTATTGGCATAGTGCATGTCACAATTTCCGGTTTCCAACTCATAGGCAAAATGGGGGCAGGACTTCCGGTAGAGGCACTTGGCTCCCCCTCTACACTCCCCCCTCTGATTGATTTATCGACCACTCTCCCATCAGTCTTCACATCTAGACATCTTCATCTGAAAAAGTGCTCCTTCAGAGTCCGTATCTTCATTACTCCTTTCAGAGATCCTGCTGATTTTACATGGTCATCAACACTCCAGGTCATGTGACTACATTGTCCATTTGGACTTCAGTAGATCCATCTTCCCACACACTTCTTGTGGTTTCTTGGATACAGGAACAGTGTTCCCTCAGGTGCTAGAATACTTCCTTCTATATAACTTTGTATTTCTTCATCTGTCAGCTCTTTGGGTCCAAACCCTGACTCGATATTGATCATGATCTTCATTCCTACATCTTTCTTTGCCGTCTTCTTGCACTGTGTGATTATTATTCTGATCACACTGAAACCAAACATGATCATCACCAACAATACTCCGAGAAACTTGAAGATATTCGCCATCTATTGTGAGAAGATTGATGCAAACCAGCTGTCATCTGCAATATCTTCTACTTCGTCTTCCATCTTTCTGTGCAAGTTCGTTAGCAGCGTTATGGCCTCTATCAAGGTCCAATTCTCGTCATCGTGAGAAGATATGGATGTGCAACAGGATTCTCCAATTTTGGCACAAACACCTCCATCCATATATGTAATTATGTCCAGGACATATCTATTCTGCAGGGTCATTAGTCTCATGGCTCTCAATTCTTCTTTGATAGCGTTCAATCACTTTATGGTAGTGTTGATCGTCAGCAGGAGCTCCCATCTGGTAATCTGTAACCACTTCGCATTCGCTATCGTCTGGATACCTGGCATGAAGATTGTAACAGAATGTAACAACTCTGAAAGCAGAGATAGAGGAAATTGAGAGCGAATTGAGCACAACATTAGGTAAGGAAGAGCTTGATGAAATAGTCAAGGACATCAATGAGAAACTTGAAACATACAAAACGAAATAGAAGGGAAGAAAGTAAGAAAATTTAGGAGGGATACATATGATTATTTGAATGGGGAGGTCTATATGTGGATGGACATATATACAGCTCCACCACAAAGGAAGCCCAATAGAAACAGTACGGATAACTCCTCTAGCACTGACTCAGAAGATAGGGATATTCAACGCAGAACACCGGAAGAGGGGACAACAACATCACAAAGGGAGAACCTCCCGACATCAGTAAGAGCAACAACATCGGCACAACCTTTTTTAGGATGACCCAGAGAAGGAAGAAGACAAGACGAGGGAAAAAGCGACACAAGAGTAGAGACGGGTGCACCACGTATACAACAGAAGAAGACCTAGTGATTAACTTATTCTCAAGGACATTAAATTGAATGGAGAAGGAGCTATTACGAAAAGGTTTGAGCTTTGTGCCAACATACAGCACCACATTGTTTGAGACTAAAATAGATCTTTTTAAACTGGTGAGGAAACTGAAACTCAAGGTCTTCTTTAATGAACTGGAACCATCAATGAATAGAGACCCGAAGGAACAGGTACTACAGGAATTCAGAACTAAAAGTAGTTTTATGGCACCGGTTAACACGCCTTCCATCGATATTTTTCAAAAACAAACTCTCAATGATCTCAAAAAGATTTCCTACAAGCAGTGGAGTAACTTTGCTGAAAAATTTGGGGGGACATGACATCTGAAGAAAAGGTGTCCCAGCCAAATGAATGGGGACAAAATGGAGTGCCATGAAAGTTGGGGGGGACAAACACCCCTGTCCCCCCCTAAAATTATGCCCATGCCTACAAGCATCCAAAATATAGTAATTTAAAACCAAGTGAGTTGTACATACTCAGAGACTTATTTGCAGATGAAAATATCACCATTAGACCAGCAGATAAAGGGGAAGCCCTGGTCATTATGGACAGTACAGATTACAACAGGGAATGTAATAGACAACTTGGTGACACTAATACTTATGCAAGACTGGAGGGAGATCCGACCATAGACATCATATGACAACTGGAGAGATTGCTAGACAAGGCAGAGGAATTGGAGTGGATTAATGACAAAACCAAAGCCTTTTTACTGAACAGACATCCACGAGTACCGAATTTTTACACACTTCCAAAGGTCCACAAACATCCTACGCAGCCACCTGGCAGACCTATAGTGTCTGGTATAGATAGCTTATTACAGCCTCTTGGTCAATACATAGATTTCTTTCTTCATCCGCTGGTACAAAAAACCTGCACATACACCAAAGACACCGCACACTTTTTGGATCGCCTGAAGAACACCGGCTATATAAACAATTTGATCATGTTTACAATTGACGTTAAGTGCCTTTATACATCGATCCCTCACGATATGGGGCAGGAAGCAATAGAATGGTTTCTTGTAAATGAAGAAGGAGAAATGAAAGCAGTAAAGGAGTTCATTATGATACGATATGATATGATATGATAGGTTATTTATAACGCGCTTAATACCCAGGGGTTTCTAAGCGCGGACTTGGGGATGGAACCTGTGTTGCTCCATGTCGTCTCGTTTCCAAAGCGAGCACCCTGCCCCTGAGCTATCCTCCCGAGTCATGGTTCTACTGGAATTTATGGCAGAGAATTCCTACTTTCAGTATAAAAATACATTTTTTCTCCAAACCTCAGGAACATCAATGGGGGCGACAATGGCCCCCCCTTTATGTGAACTTTTTCATGCATAAGTTTGAACAGGATCATATATTATCACAAGCAAATTGGAAGGAGAACATAGCACTTTGGACAAGGTACATAGATGATATTTTTGGAATATGGACAGGGTCATCTGATACACTACAGCAATTCTTCATGTACCGGAACACCATAGACCCAAGAATACAATTTACTTATGAAAGCTCCTTAACAGACATTCACTTTATAGATGTGGCCATACATGTCAATGAAGGTAGGTATGAGACAAACATTTATCGCAAAGAGACAGATCGGAACAATTTTCTGCACCGACTCAGCTTTCACCAGCCGAGTCTACTCCGGAACCTACCATCCAGCCAAATAAGATGAGTGAAACGTATTGTCAACGATCCCACAATGTGTAATAAAGAAATTGAAATAATGGGAAGGAAGTTTGAAGCCAGGGGTTACAAAGAGGCAGAGATCACGGCAGCTAAAGAACACCTATCACTGCAAACACCTGAATCGCAAGGAAGTATAAAACTAAAGAAATCGGATAATCCTATGGTGTTTGTATCATGCTACTCTCTACAGAGCAGTCGGATAAAAGCAGCACTACTTAAGAACTGGCAAATACTGAGGAATGACTCCTGGGTGGATCATCTATTCAAGGACAACCCCATTTTTGCATATAAGAGGAGCAGGAATTTGAGAGACAGACTGGTCAAAACAAGGCCTATGATGCAACAACCCATAACACAGAGAACGGGTACATACCCATGTCTGCACTGTAGCAACTGTAATTTCATCACTAAGGGGAATATCATCAATCATCCTCGTACAGGAGAAAATATTCAACTAAGGAGTTTCGCAACATGTGATACAATAAACATAATTTATGCTATTAAATGTCCATGTGGCATCTATTATGTGGGACAATCAACAAGATCAGGCCGACTTCGATGGAATGAACACAGGTCAAGTATACGTAGAAACAACAAGAACTCCGCAGTAGCGAGACACTAGGAAGAGAAAAAACACAACATCAAGCAAATCAGGATTCAGGTCCTGGAAGTGGTTAAACCAAGAGACAAACATGAGGATATCACTAAGAGACTTAATCAACGTGAGTCCTATTGGATGGACAGGTTGGACTCATTGAAACCTGGTGGAATTAACGAAGAAATAAACTATGTATGCTTTTTGTAGCATGCAACGAATGAGGAGCAGTAAATGGATAATGTTCCATGGACTTTGAGCACTGACTAAATTACTTTGTTCATGTTCTTGATATTTTCTTGATGTTTGTTAATTTAATTTAAATGGTCATTTTATCATCGTACAACGGTAAGGTCGAACTATACTTGCAGTATCATTATGGGGTGACATTCCCATTTGAAACTTGTTTCCAAGAGGGACCCAAGGCAGAGACTTCGTTTCCTGCCATAACTCACCCCATAATTGGATATCATATACTGTAATTGCAATAAGTTGCTGCATTCTCTTGCTTTGGAATGTTTAATTTCTCTTTAACTACTCATAATGTTTCTTAACAGCATGTAATGTGTGGAATATTCACATTAAGTTAAGTCAATACATAGAAAAGGAGGGAGACCCCATATGGAATCCACGGGATCTGTCGGTTTTTGTAAAGTGTAATGTCCATACAATATTTCCCTACTATTATAATAATCTGAATTGCATGCAGGTTACCAACATTGGGTTTACATTGCTACCACATTTCGACACAAAGGATTAACAACACTGTCGCTTTAAATATAACGAAGCTGGCGGCAGACGAGAAAGTGAAAGCAACTTTCAATTACAGACCCGCGCATGCGCGGGTCGCCTAGCAACAGGAGCTAAACACTGAAAACCAGCGTCTAGCAAGGACGCGGGTTTCTCGCAGCAAGGAATGGTACGAGGAGCGTGTGGTTAACACAGGTAAGCAGGGACTACTGCAGGATAATTAATGGCGTTAGAGATACGTGAGGCACATAAACAGGAATATGGTGACTCTTTACAGGTTAGCCTTGAGAATATGATACTGAGGCATAACGGAGTGACACAGAAGGGGAGACAAGTATTGCCTCCACAAAAACAGGTACATAACATGTATTGAAGAGCACCTTTAATTTAATAGAAGTTGTGGACAAAGAAGCTTACTTGTATTTTATCTTTTGTTTATCTGTGGTGAATCATATCCTGGGATTTGAAATAACTGGGAAATCTGCAAACATGGTATGTGTTTACATTTATTTGATGGTGATTTGGAACAATTATGATTTAAATATTACCGACACTTTGGAATCTGGGTGCATATGTTGTCATGAATTACAATGGTATGATGTGAATATCTCAGGACACATTCCCTGTGAATATAACTATGGATTGCAACTATTATTGATTTTTGGCATGAAAAATGTATGCACATGACAAATGTTTGCTGACCAATTTTGATGATTTTTGATTATTTGTGTATAATAATGTAAAGTGATGGCGATAGCGCCTAGAGCCCTAATGACGGATGAAGTCCGAAATCCATTGGCATAATACACTAATAGGCGCTATATGGTTAAAGGGCGCCTAAGCCTCAGTAATAAAACAGAAGATAAGACTCTTCATGATTTTACTAATGAGTACTGAATGATGATTTTGGAATTAATATAACCATATTGATACAGAACTTGAGCAGCTCAGTTTGGAGAGCGGGGAGAGCACACCTAGGGCCAGATTAAGTTCTGATTCCTTTTTGTTTATGAAGATTGTCACAAACACTGGTGAAGTCTGACTGAATAACCTGTGTTCATATGGAATAGAATCAAAGGCTTCTATCGATTTAGATGAAAAGTAGCTCTCCCTCTTTGTTCAATTAAGACATTCAAGTGATCTCCTCTTCCTTAGATGAGCATCTGCTTTTGGAAAATCTCCAGTGTTCAGGTCACTCTTCGGAATCACCAATGCTGGAACATGAACGATCACTATAGAACACAGCCCTCCCCAGTCCTAGGGCAATTTCATATAAACTGCGGATCCACAGACCCAGTAGTGATCCATTATCACTACTGTTCCATCCTTCATTCCTGGTAAATCAAAAATTTGACCGTACTGCTGATTCATTCCAACCTTGCTTGTGCCATTGTTTCTGAAACATAGTTCTGCACTAGCCAGAGGCACCATCTGCAACAGTCCTCCTTTATTCTCAACCCATGTCAGCAAACTTGCAATCTTCGACCAATGATGTTTGCATTCTTTCTCTGCAGTATCTATAACTGGCTTATAATATCCTGTAAGTACTGGTGCCTTACACACAATCAGGCCTTCCTCCATCCCCTTGATTTGCAGCTGACCTTGCTCCTTTCATCTTCGTATTTCTTCAGAGTCCTTTCCTTGACAATTGTTCATATCTTATCACGTGACCTCTGGTGTGGGATCTCTCTCTTGTCTTCAAATCTTGCACATAATCATCTTCTTCTGGAGCTGTCTTCTTGGTCACTCATACCAAGGATGCTGTTCAACCATGGAACTGACCTCTCGTTTGGCAGAGTGCAAGGTGAGTCATGCAGTGAGCTTTCTGGACTGCTACTTCTATAGCTATGAAATCTTGGAATTCCCCATGGCATAAGGTATGAGAGCACAAACATAGCAACTCTGCTTGGATGTCCTTTCTCCCACCTTTTTCATGTGCTGATACCACATGTTATTCCCCAAATGTGCTGTAATGTCTAGATAATTATTTAACTCATAATCGTCTTCCCTTGTGCTTCTCCTGTGTCTTCCTCTTGCAAGGAGGGTGGGTACATAATTCTCAAGAAGTACATCAATAAGGGTCCTTCCTAGAAGGGGAATCATAGGAACACTTGTCAGAGAAATGGGTGACCTTACACGTGGCACTGGTGTAGGGATGATCACAAATGGCCTTGGTCTGTCTGTAACAGATAATTCTGAATAAGTCACTCGAGTGGGAAGAATCGAAGGGACTCCTACCTTACTTGGACCAATGAAGTAGACAGTATGGATTAGCAAAATCAGAAAAACAATAATAAATGCTGAGCATGCATATATTATGCACCAATACATTAATCCCCACCATTTATGATTCTCCGCACGTCATTGAGTTTGCTCACTTTCCGAAACTGTACCACTCCCAACATTCCTCATTGTGCATGTGTACTGCTTTAAGGAAGGAACAACCCTTTTTAATCAGGCAACTTTGTTAAATGATCAGTTAACTGCAGGATCTGTTCAACTATTGCCATAAGCAATTTTTAGGATTTTGCAGAAACACACGTATATTAGTACTATGCCCAACAAGAGCAGGATAAGTTTGAAGTATGTAAACAAAGACAGCGAGAAAGTAGTCTACGGGCGTCAGCATCTGTCAGGACCATCCGATTTAACCAAAGAGAAATTCAGTGAGGAATGCATCTGGAAACTGCTCATGTTTTCAGTCATCAAACTCAAACTCCAGATTTGGCATTTTTCAGTACATCGACATTTTCTAAAGTTACGCTCTAGGACTGATTCTCCAATAAATACTTTAGGTACATAGGTACAGGAAGTAGTTCTTGAAGTCTGGCTGATGAATGGTCTTCATCTGTGTTCTGAGACCGACCCTCCTTGCTATTGAGTTGATCTGAAATGACAGAGATACTAGCAGTCATACATGTCAAATAAGCACGTAACTCATTCCCTAACATTTCTTCTGGGCATCACTTCTGCTCCTCCACAGAGGAGACAAAAGCGTTCTCATTCACCTCCCTGTCACTAACTCATGGGGTGTGAGGTGGTGGTCTGACCCAGGCTAATTCCTTAATGCATATAATGCAAGGGGCAGGCAGTACAGCCATCCCTTTTTCAATGTCAATTTCAATTTTGCAATTCTCTGTTTAAGGAGACCGTTGAGTCTCTCACATATGCCGTTTACTTGCAGCTGTTAAACAGAAGAAAACTTGTGTTTTTCACTAAGCAATAGACTAATCTGTTCAAATACTTCATTAACAAAATGTGGCCCATTGTCGGATCTTAGCTCTTCACATACTCCCCATCTGGGAAAGACTTTTCAAACTAAAAACTTTGCTGCACAAGTGGCATCAGGGTGTGTACAAGGACACCTGCTTTGATCCACCTACAAAAGGGACACACCACCACTATCATACACCTATATCCACTACATATTTGCAGCATATCAACATAGTCAATATGTAAATGCTGAAAAGGACCGTTCGGTCGAGGAATCACTCCTCTGATTGTTCACAGTATATGCCCAGTGGTAAACTTTTGACATACCATGCAATCTACTACATAAAAATCAATGTGTTCTAACGGGTTCGGTACGAACCAGTCCTTCGCAATAGCTGGTGCGAGGCTTTCCCAAGTTACATGTGCAGGGTAGTGCAGTTGTTCAATCGCTACCTTTACTATCTTTAACAAGGCTACTGGCATTACTGACTTTTCAGTGCTGTTGCCACAGTGCTTCAGAGGGGGATAAAGAACACCCCCTCTGTTTCCACAATTCTTGCTCTTCTTGTGGTGCACCACCTTCAGCCTCCATCAAATGTGTTCTTGATAAATGATTAAACCCTTGATTTACAATCATAATTGTGACTACTTTCTCCTTTACATCTGGAGTATCAAAACTTGAAATATCTGGTGAATATGCAATTCTTTTGGCTTCTTCATCTGCGGCTTTGTTCCCGTGAGAGATAAAGTCATTTTGCTTAGTATGTACTGCAGATTTAACTATTGCAATGGCTACTGGGAGTTGTAGTGCCTTGATAAGGCTGTCCAATAGTGCTGCGTGTTACACTAGAGTGCCGTCCGCTCGGAGGTAGCCCATCCTTTTCCAATGTGCTAGCCCTGCGTGCACGGTTGGTGTCACATAGGTGGAGTCACTGTACAATGTTACCTCCTGCCCTGCATGTTTCTCGAGCGCAACAATAAGTGCCACCAATTCTGCTGCTTGTGCTAAAAAGTGAGACGGTATTCTTGCACTTGCTACCACTTCCAATTCCCCATTATCTCTGTTTCTTACCACAGCTGAACCTGAATGCCTTTCCCCATCAGTTTGATCAATTTTTTAAGGTACGTCCATAAAGAGAATCTCCCACCCTGCTAGTGTATTTTCCTTTATGCGTGGGATATCTTCATAGAATTCCTAGTAGTTAGAGCAGTCATGCACATGCTCACCCTCTGCCACAAGCTCAGCTACAAACGTGGCAGGGTTCAATATTTTACACTTGACTATTTTTGATTGCTGGATTCGATGTAACTACTTCATATGCGGAAGCCCTCTGAGATGTCAATGTACCATTAGGTTTCTCCAAAATGGCAAACAAAGCATGCTTAACAAACAATGTCATAGAACACCCCATCACAATACTAGTACATTTCTCGATTGCGAACGCAGCTGCTTCCATCGATTGTTCGCAAGGAAAGTGCCCTTTCATTACTGGATCTAAAATCTCACTGTAATATGCCAGGGGTTTGTGCCCCAATGTAGTGCTCTGTGTAAGCATTGCTGCCATGAATGTCCCATTCGTATCTGAAAACAAAAATAATTCCTCATCATAGTTGGGAATTCCTAAAACTGGAGCTGTACAAATTGCTTTCATCAATTCTTCAAACTCTTCTTCCATTTCCTCAATCCATTCTACTCTTTCCTTATTCACTTGTGCTTTTTTCAGAGCCTGCAAAAGGGGTCCTGTGTATGAACTATAATCAAATACCCATGCTCTAACATAGTTACATAATCCCAAAAACTGTTGCATTGGTTTACTTGTGTGCGGTTTCGCTGTTTTCATAATCACCTCAGCTCTTTGAGGTGTGATTCTCTTCCCCTCATGTGAGATTAACTGACCTAAGTACAACACCTCTTCTTGACAATATTGCAACTTCTCCTTATCCACTTTATATCCCTTGTCTGCTAGAATAGTCATTAACTGAATCGAATATTGTCTGCACTCATCTTCTGTCATGCTACAAACCAAAATATCATCTATGTACTGCATCACAACACTTTTCAAATCTATATTGCCCAAGTCCATCTGCAGGACCCTATTAAAGATCAATGGAGAGTCAGAGTACCCTTAGGGAAAACGAGTGCTCTTCAGTTTAGTTTGGCGAAACATAAATGACATAAGGTCTTGGGAGTCCTAATGCAACGGGGTTAAGAAAAATGCATTTTTCAAGTCAATCACCTAAAATACAGTGCTTCTGCTGGGATACTACATTGTATCGTCGGTGGATTCGGAACTAAAGAAAACTTGCCTCTACAATTTGGTTAATTGGTCTCATATCTTGTATAAATCTACACTACCCTCCCTTCGATTTCTTCACAGGGTACACCCCAGTATTACACAGTGACTCTGACATCACTAAAATACCTTATCCCATCAGGCTGATATAGTCTAAAAAATACCCTCATCCGCCTCTTGAGACATTGGGTACTGTCTTGATCAAGGTACAATTGCTCCTCGCTTCAGCTTAATCTTAACCTCCCATATCCCCTTCAATAGGCCTGCCTCATAGGGGCCTGTAGTCCACAAAGAGTTTGGTACCTTTTCCAAGTCTTCATCAAAAAATGCTGGGTGCTGCCGCACTATCACCATTCACTGTGGGATTTCTCTTTTCTCTATTCTAATCCAATATGTAATACTCATCTTGAATATTACTTCATCATCTGAAGGATCATCTATAAGCATATCCTCATCAGTGACGTCGGTCAATCTATACCCTTCCCCAAATGGCAATCACTGTTCTCCATGGCCTGCCCTTGTCATCTGTTCCTTCGAGCATGGCCAATTACCCTCAGACTATGGCTGCATTTAACTCCAGGGGAACAGTTTGTCCCCCCTCTTCATCCATAGGTATCTGTGGCCTGAACAAAAACTCATCAGGTATTCTCATAATCTTTCCTACCCAAGCTGGGTAGCCATGTCAACAAAATGCATGACTCATAAAGAAAGACTTCTGGCTCTATTGGCATTCCTCGCAGAGCCATTTGCCCTGTAAATGCCAATATGAATTCACCCACATTCACATAATGTATCCCTGGAGCAGAACACACTATGCCTTCATCAGTAAAAGAAATCTTCATATTAAGCTTTGTCAATAAATCTCGTCCTAGAATGTTAACCAGTGTTTGCCTTGAATGCAATAATGGAACAGGCATGTCACACCCTCCTATGGAGACTGGTAATTCATCAGTAAAAAGAACTCGACTCGTAGTTCCAGAGAAACCTTGCGCATTCATGGCATTTCCCGACATTGGGTATTTTCCCTCTTGTATACATGAACGAGTAGCCCTAGCATCTACTAAAAAAGAAAAAGATTTGCCTCCTATCATCACATCAACCCTTGGTTCCTCTTGAGGATCTGGTGTCACCGATAGTACTGAACACATCAAGTAGCCCTGTGAGCTGTCCTATTGTGGGTACATGCATATCCCTGTACCTGTAAAAGGACTGCCTCCCAACACGGTGACACCCCCTAATCTAGGTGTCAATAACTGGCCCATGTTTGCATTCTGCTGTATCTGCATGGGCGCGTGCTGTGACTGCCCTTGTTGCAGTTTTAAGGCTGCTTTCTGTGGCTGCAATGGCTGTTGCATTTGCGGCGCTTGTGCTTGATACACTGTCTGATCTTGGGCAAACTCATCCCTAGCTTGTGAGCTATATGCTGGAGGATAAGCTGTCCTCCCTCTTGAGAATTGCCCATTCTGTAAATTCCTTTGGCTTCCACATATGCGTGCAATATGCCCTGTCATTCCACATGTCCAACATACATGAGCTCTTCTGACTAGCCCCACTTGGTTGGATCCTCCTTGCACATTCTTATCGTTCTGCATATTCTGAAAACCTCCTCGATTATTCTGAAAACCACCCTTCCTCTGTAGCCCATTCCTCTGTTTTGCAGCATAAACCCATTCCCTCCTTGGTCCATCGGGTGCTGATTATTCGCCTGTGATGCACCCACTGCTTGTTGCATTCCCAATCCTTCTCCGCTTGTCAATACTGCCCCTTCTATTGCATATTTTGACCATTTCTTCTGAACTAACTTGGCTTCCTCTAGTTTTCTAGCTTCCTCCTTCTTTCTTTTTTTCTCTTGTAGCAGCTGGCAGTGATGCACTATGGTCAACTGTATTTCTGCCCATGGCTTTGCTTCCATTCCCACTAGTTTCTTGAGCTGTCTCTGTACCTGTTCTGACAATCATTGACACAAAATGTGGTAGAATACTGCCACTGGGCCTCATTAGGAGTTTTGAGGTAGCCATGCCGTTTTTAGTGGCATGGCTATCCCCAAACCGGGTACGGGCCCCAAAAATAGGGAATTACTGGGCCATTCCGACTTTTGCATGCCCGGTAATTCCCTTTCTTCGGGACCCGGTACATCCCCATTTCCATTTGAACCCTCAGAGGGCTCAATGGGAATGGGGAGGATGCTAACAACGGACCCGTTAATGACAGGTCCGTTGTTAGCATCCTGGTTTGCTCACCGGTGGCGGTATGCATGTCTGGTCTGGGAAGAAACCCGTAATGTGGCGGCCCGTAATGAGGCCCACTGTCTTCCCTAACAGTTCCCATGTTTCAAGAGTCCACCGTTCCTGAATACTTTGAATGTAAGCGAGCAGATCGTCGTTATCTTTCATTTTACATGCCATAAGTGCACCCATATCTGACATATCAGGATACTGTACCCTGAGCGCCATCCAGACATCTGCTCTACAATTGTTAAATGGCGCTCCATCGTGTGCTGTGTTCTGTGCTGTGTCACTGGAGTATCCTGCTCTCGTCCAAATGTCATCAGCCCTTTCCCTATGAATGGCTACTAGGAGACCCTTAATTTCCCCTATTGCTAGAGTATTTCCTCCTGTCATTTTCTCTAGCGCATAAATCCATTTTCCCACACCCACCGTTAAACTGGGAAGTTTGCATCTTAAATTATCCTTATACATTTGTGGCCATGGAATATACTGCAGTCTGGCCCCTCCCTTCTCCAATAAAGGGAACTGCGTGAACCAAATCCGCAACCAGCTCCAATTGTTTGCCTATCCATAGTGGGGACAATGGTTCCTGATCGCCTTCTGCCTGGCAATGACCTCAGCCTGCTCACATATGGTGGTATCTCTTCCTTCTCATTATGCGATCATCCTTTAGGTCACTCTGGATATGCTATAGAATCTGGTGTCCTATCCTTAGCCTGATCTAGATCAGTCCATCTTACTTTCTTGTCTGTCTGCAGACATTCCTGGCAACTGCATACACTTCCACCCTCCTCCCCATGGGAAGGTTTCTCTCTCTTCGTCTGACATACCTAGGCGCCAGCTTCATGATTGGAGGGCCAGGGACTGTTCTCCCTTCCCTCGGCTTCCCAATTTGCTACTTTCTCTTAAGTCTTGGTAGGCTTTATGGATCCTCTCCCTGATGCTCCCTATGTCAAAATTCTCCTCTAGGGTTACCCTAGATGGTCCTGACGTTGCTCCCTGTGATGGGAGGAACTCCTCCATATTGCCCCATGATATTACTGGACTCGGTTCCATTTACTCTTTCTGAATGTGAACAATATTGCGTTCGCTTTGTCTTCTTTTTTGCTGCGTTTCTTCATCTAATTCTCTTCGCTTTCTTGCTTCCTATCTAACATTTTCCTCTTCTTGTCTTTTCTCTTCCTTTCTTTCCTTCACTCTACGTTTTTCATCTTCCCTTCGTCTTTGTATTCTTTTATCCCTTCATTTCTGTGCTTCCTCCTCATCTCTCTTCTTTTCTTGCCTATCTTGTTCTTCAATTGCTCTCTGCCTGTTATCATACTTCCTTTGCCACTCTGCCCTTTCCTCTTTCTTTTGCTGGTCTTCTTGATAAATCTGTTCTCGTCTCTGCCTATTAATTCTCTTGTACTCATCTTCTTTCAATCTTTTCTCTCGTTCCCTGTCTTTTCTATCCTGTTCGTCTTGATCTTCCCTTTGCCTAACTTCCTCGATACTTTTCCCATCGAGCTTCAGCAATATCTGTCCACCAATCCATTTGTTCTGCAAGAGCGTTACCTCATCAGCTTTATCCTTTTCCCCTTTACATCTCTTAATCTCTCGTTCTATGTCTGTGGTCACATTCAATTGTTCGCTTTTCTCCTGCTAATCCTGTAAGATCTTAAAGATCTCCTCCTTTCTTTTAGTCTCTTCTGGACTATCGTCACTGCTGTAGGAAGGCGGTTCATATATCGGATTACTATATCCTGTGACCGCTTTTAATTCCTTTAATGGATACAATCCTACATCTTCTGTACTATCGCCATTTACTTTGTGCGAGGTAAGGTGAGCAGAAGGTTCAACACCTTCCCCCCCTACACTGATTAAGCATCTAATCCTCAGGAGGTGGATCCTCCCGCTTATCCGGGTACATCTTCCAGGGTTCTAAAATAGCTAGTCTCTTCTCCAATTTCTTCCATGTGTACACAGTGTACAAGTATGTGGCCATGTATTGCAAAACCGCTTTTGACAGCCATCCCCCTTGTGGCCATGGCATGAATATTTTGTCTGCTGTTCCTTTTACCCACTCATCACTATACTGTTTGAGGTGCGTGTTTTGGCAGCGTCTTGCACAGGTGCATCAGTGGAGTAACATCCCACATTATTGCAAGTCTCAATTGACTGTCAATACTTACCATCGGTTACACAGATACGTTTCAGAAAAACAACAAATATGAGCGTGCACCAACCTTCGCCACTCAAAACCTCTGCTTCTCAATTATCTCAATCTATCTTTTCAGTCAGCGCCGACAATGACCTAAAGTAGATAACAACTTTATGTCTCTTCTTTAACCTCACAGTTTATTCTCGTCACTCTTTGACACTTCTTTTCAATTACAAAATACACAAACAGACAGACTAGTCAACTTTTCACATATACCGCATGGTACTCCTTTTCTCCTAGCCCCTATAATACCCTGATTGGAGTTTGAGTCATTCCCTATCATAAACCAGTTTTTGTGCCACCTATTTACCCCCTTGGGATTTTGAAATGACTCCTTCTAGACCTAACTTGAGGTAGGAAACCAGGCTCTATAAAAAAAACTCCTTATTTAAACGCTCCTTGTCATATACTAAACAACCCCCCATTTCTTTTTTCTGTTGCCACAATCCCATCCCCTTATTTTGCCAGTCCCCTCAATCTACTCACCATTCGCTCTTCAGCTCAAGGCCTTCAGTATCGTCACCCCTCGACCACCATCACCTTCAGTACGCTCAGCGCCTGTGGAAACCAGGAAGGATTTCATCAAAGAGGGACCCGTCTCACATGTATCGATCTTCTTGAGTTTTCTATATTGGCCACTCTCCACAGGAAACCTTGCGATCTTCCGGCGAGATGGCAGATGGTGTCCGATCATCTGAAGCACTGGAAACCTACTGGTCAATGGATACTTTAACCATCCTCCCTCTGCTTCCACGTGAACCCGTAGGCGCTTTAAGCGAGGTAGCACTATCTGGGATGGATGGGGATGCAGATTGTACTCTTACACCAATACTAAGACTGACTCAGGAAGTTGGCACATTTTTTGCTGTTTTATTAACAATTATCTAAAATAGAGAGTACAACGGACATCAATGGACGTTCGCTCAAGTCTCTCAACGATTTACTTGAAAAAAACAGTTATAAAAACACGGCATCATTGACGTCATACTATGTGGCAAAATAAGGAAACCTAATTGAGGTTGTGATAGGCTTAAGGGGAACATCTAGGTATACTTTCTATGGGGGACAGGATTGTGATTGGGTCTCTTAAAGTCAGGTGGACAGCTATGCCCACCCCTAGTGCAAGTCATCTTTGCTGTCATGAAATACATGACATTTCAATGGTTTTCAAACTACAGAGCTCTTTGCTATGTGGCCCTCTATGATTGGTTGGGACGCTTGCATCCTTCTGGAAGATTCCACTGACTAGCAGCATGAAAGCTGGCACCCCAGGTGCTGGAGGGTTGGTCTTGACCATGCCTCCCCATCTAATTAGCCCATCATCACTCCTGCTGTCTGCCATTCGAATTGTCTTTGAACTCGGCCTTGCAACGTATCACTGCACCTGAGAATAGAAGGGAGTGTGAGCATGCTCATATCTTCAAGTCTTGGTGTAGCTTGCCCAAAGTCTATTTTCATCTAGACTAGGTGACAGGAGACCATGTTTGAACTCTTTCTTACGTATTTAACACTATTAAATGAATAAAACCTTACACTTCAAGTGTTTTTCCATTACACCTCAACAGGAGCTCGCCTCGCTTCTCACGTTCATTGTATCTTCTCGAATAGATAACCAGTTTATTGGCTGCCCCAACTGTTGACACTGAGCCAGACAACTTTTTTCGAATCCTCCCTCATGGTCAGATGTTTTCTTCTACTGCGCCACACTTACAGCCCTTCTGGTCATGGTCTCCTCGTTAGCGAAATTTACGAATGGGGCAATGGCAGTCATCTGTCAAGCATGCATGATACAGCCATTCATCCCTCTAACATCATGGAGGTCAGTATCATTTATAC